>NC_088979.1:82281866-82549366 GCF_963932015.1 Anas acuta
CCACACACATTGTACATGCCACAGCTCTATCTTCGGCACATTTGTTGAAAGTAAGAAGAGGGAGGACTTAAATTGTCAAGTGAAAAATATTCAGCTATTTCTGACTGTTTTCCATAGTTTTAGTGCCATTTTTACTGTGCTATAAGATAGGGATCTTGGAGGTGAGGGATTTCCCTCTCACTTTGCTTTTGACAAGCATACCTAAACATGGAAATGATCTGTTGAACCTAGTAGTACAGATACTGGCTATTGCAACTAGATCAAAGAACCTCATTTATGATAGTTTTACAACTTTGCTAGATCCTGACTTGTATGCAGAGAACATAAAAGATGCACTGTAAAGTACACACAGGTTATACTCAGGGTCCTGAGTGTATTGGGGCTGGAGTTCATCTGTATAAGAACAGTGAGACAAGGATCCTGGGGACAGGAGTCCTGGAGAAAGATGTGAGATGGAGGAAATGCAACTATTACAACTAAGATCAACTGAGATGAGTGTCACTCAGGCAGGTAGATAGGAAATATAAGCAAGAAGTCCCAAGAAGGGAATGAGAACTCAAATTTAGAAACCTGTGGGACTAGAAACTGGAATGGAATGAGGAGCTGGAGACAGTGGGAGAGCATGACCATGGTGAGGGCCAGTGCTCAGTTTCTTAAGAGTGAAAGAAGAAAAACTATCGTAAGGCAAAAATGAAGGGTGTAAAAGCAGAAACATCAAAGTTGAGGAAATAAGTCAAAAGTTGTGTGCCATTCAAGTTGTGTGTCCCTCCATTAGTACAAATGATAGAGGTCTATAATATGGATCCTAGAGTTCTGTGTTGCGGTCACGCCACTCTCCAGTGGAAGTATTCTACACATTTACCGAAGGCTTTAAAAATATACTGAATAAAAATACATTGAATAATAAGGTAGTAAATCAGGTGCTGAAAAATTATCCAAAGTCGGAATTAATTTTGGCAATGCTATCTTAGTTCATTGAAATTCTGATTATATAGCCATGGCAGAGAATCTAATTACACATTCACATTATATTTATTCCACAAGACTTCCTCCTCCACTCACTACATCAGGTAGATTTGCATGGGGATGAATCAAATTTGACAGCTACAGACCCTGAAAGCTGTGTGGTGAATGTGGAAAGTTTGCAGGGAAAAGATGGTTTAAGAGAAAGGCAACTGAATGCTGCCCAGGAGAACTGGACACTATTCCTGCTTCTGACACAGAGGTCTGAGAGACATCTACCATCAAGTCCCTCACCACTTCTGAAAAGCTGGCTTCTCTAACACGTTTATGAACTGTTTTCTGTGTCTGTGTTTGAATATTGGCAGTGCTGGGCAGTCTTTTCCCTTCAGTGAGGTCAGTGGTAGCTGCACTTTGAAGATCTCTGACTCCTGGCTGGAGACAGCTTAATCAGAGATGATTGCCTCTGAACTGAGTCTTTGGAGGGTGTTGTTGTAATGACGGCTGAGGGGTTTTTGAAACAAGCCTATGAAGAAGTTTGTCTCTCAAAAATGGAGTGGAATAGGATACAGCAGTCTATGGCCATGTGGTAAATAGCAGAATAAACCAAAATATCATTTTGCTTATTGAACAAACAGTTAATGATGTGGACTGAATGGGATGGACCTGCATGAGGAAAACAAAACAAAAGAAAACAAAAATAGGTTTTGAATAATGACTGAAGACTGTATCATGCTGTGTGCAAACATAAAGGAGGATGGACTTCAGGTTGCACAAGTGTCCTTTAGCCCAGTTCCAAGTACCTTTTGCCTTTTGAGTGCTCAGCTTCACACTGTTTAAGGAAGTTTTCTGCGCATTGAACATTTTTAGATGTACTGCTGTTTCACAGACCTGCATGCATTTTACCTTGTAAATGGTTCCATAAAAACACTGAGTAACTGGAAATATTAATCCATGGATAAAGTTTAACTGACATAACTTGTTCTAAAGTGTTCTAAAAAGCTGGTCACCTGGCAAATCTGTGTGTACCTCCATCTTAGTAACAACCTGAAAGACAGATTTAGAAAGTAATTGAGATAATCTCTGTAAATTTCATGGTCTTCAGTCCTATTGTTAGGTGCAATGGACATTATATTTAAAGACTAGCATAAGCAAATTTTCCAATCCATAGGACTGAAAGCTCTTCTGCCTTCTTCCTGTCTTGTTCTTGTTCTACACCCTTGCTTAAAAGCTGGCTTTCATTCAGTTTGCCAGGGTTCCTCCCTTTCTTTTGTTTTCCTCTGATTCTCAAATTAAACAGGACTTGATTTAACTAGTGACATGCTATTGAAAAAGTTCGGCTTCTAGCCATGAAAACTGTGAACAAGCTATTTGAATTTTAATTAATGCCTCACATTTGTAGAGGGTAAGTTTTTGAAATAAGCTGTTGAAACTTTTCAGAGGCAAAAATTAATGGCAGTTTCTTGATGACCAGGGAACTTGAACTATTAATTTATGTTTAAAAAAAAAAAGACAAAAAACATTTTTTTTATATTACGTAACATGCTTTTTTTTTTTTTTTTTTTTTCTTCTTCTTTGATACAGCACGAATAAAAGCAAGTGTAGTTCTTGTGCAGAATAGCCATAACTTTCATCTAGCAAGTCCAGAGGCTGGGGTGCTTGATTTCTGGTCATCAGTCACTGTCTGTGGTCTTAAGTTTTTGATGTAGTATATAATCATGGTGAGCTAACACAAAACAAGTGCAATAGGTAGGGAGCTCCTGAAATGCACCTTCTTCACATAATGGGAATCATAGCATGACTTTTAATTTTGAGTATAATCATTGCTTGAGATTCCATAACAAAATACCAGTATGGTGAAAAATGACAAGCAGATGTTCCTACAAACATAAAACAGGATTTTAAAATTTAGAGGACATTGGAAAAGACAAGAGGAAAATGCAAGCCCTGGCAATGTAATTATTTTTGTTGGACAGATTCTATGAAATCTCATTGGTGTTATGAGATGTGGATGTGGGACCCTTTTATGTTTTGTCTGATTTGCTTATGATGCAAGTTTTTGAAGGGTTCTGAGTAAACTTTGTGCTACAGGAGAAGACTCTAGGTCTCCTAGTTTACTTCCCTTATTAGGTAGTAGAAAGATGGCCTATATTGGCCCCTTTTCCTTGTTGAGCTATAGATTCTAGTCTATTGCTCAAGATAATTGTTCTTGCTTTGCTATAGGACACGTATACGCTTGGGTGAATAAACAGACTTTGTTGTCCTTTTTGAAGGAAAGGATTGCTGCAGTAAGGAGAAAAGGAAGAAATTGTTTAGAAATTGGGGCATGGAGTTTGAGTGTACTAGGCTCTTCTTCCCTGTCATGCTTGGCTTCTGTCTTCTTTGAACTATTTTGTTCTTGTTTCACAACACAAAGGGACTGAGCGTTGCTTTACACACACATATCACCCAATTTATTTAACTATGGGCATGGACACGAGTCACGTGTCATTGGGGGTGCTTAGGATGGGACTGAGTCGCCTAAATGTCATTGTTTAGTGCTCTTTGAGGTGCTGTAGCACCTGCATTGGGAAGGCAGGTCTGGTGCAGAGCTTGAGCCCTCTGGAATTTGGAGGACTGCCTGCAGGAGGCCAGGTGAGACACAGGGTATTTCAAACAGGATCACAGCGGCCTATTGGAGGAACTGAATCACACCCAGAATGTCTGAAGAAAATTTATTGTTACCATTTTTCTGTCACTGGAGTTGTTTGTTTTGTAACTAGCTAGCAGTAGATTTGCCAGTAGATTGTCTGATAATGAGACCCAAAAGGAAGTACTTCGTACTTCCTTTAGCTTCCTATGACAGTTTGACACTTCAGAAACTGCAATATGATGCTATAAGTTCATCAAACTCAGCAAGTGGTGTTGCTGCTTCTGTTCTGTTTAAAAGGACCACAAAACCATCCTAGAAACACATACCTGAACAAAGTATTTCTTTTAAGTATATAAAAGTTGTATGTATTTTTTTCTAAGTTCTCTATTCCATGCCCACTCTAACAAAACACTGACAATCTGCAGAAGTTAGCCAATGCCAAGATAATAAAAAGAGCTGTCATTAAAATCTTACCTTTTCTACTCCAGGAAATAGCTCTGGTATTTGAGAGAGAGAAAGAGTACTGAACCTAGGATTTCCTGTCAAGGAGGAAAAGTAAACCTTAGTATATGAAGTCCAGCTTGCTGGTTAAAAGTAAGAAATAATGATGTTAATGAAAGCAGTGTGCACATTAGTCAAAGTATGCAATTTTTTATAACTTCTTGGAAGACCTGTGTATCTGAAAGACCTACATGAAGAAGTGCAAAGTCCAGCACCTGGGGAGGAACAGCCCCAGCTACCAGTACACATTAGATCAAAAGCAGCTTTTGCAGAAAAGGATCTAGGGGTCCTGGTGGACACCAAGTTGAACACAAGCCAGCAATGTGCTCTTGCTGAAACGCAAGCCAATGGTATCCTGCACGGCATTAGGAGGAGTATTGCCAGCAGGTGGAGGGACATGAACCTTCCTCTCTACTCAGCATTGGTGAGGCCATACCTGGAGTGCTGGGTCCAGTTCTGGGCTCCCCAGTACAAGACAGGCATGGTTATACTGCAGAGAGTTCAGCAAACATCCACAAAGATGAATAAGGAAGTGACTCACCTACTGGCCACAAGTTGAGCCTGGGAAGATTTGGGTTAGGTATCAGGAAAAAAATTTTCTCTGAGTGGTCAGGCACTGGAACGGTGTGCCCAGGGAGGTGGTAGAGTCACCATCCCTTGTGGTGTTCAAGAAGCTCCTGGACAAGGTGCTACGAGATATGATTTAGTAGCTTAGTGGGTAGTATTGGTGATGGGAGAACAGTTGGACTAGATGATCTTGTAGGTCCTTCCCAACCTTGTGTTTCCATGATTCTATGATTCTGTGACTCCCATAGGTTCTGAGAGAGCTGAGATTGTTCAGCCTGGAGAAGAGAAAGCTCAGGGGGATCTTATTAATATCTATAAACACCTGAATGGAGGGTGCAAGGAAGACAGAGCCAGGCTCTTTTCAGTTGTACCCAGTGTCAGGACAGGAGGCAATGGGCACAATTCAGAACACAGGAGGCTCTCTCTGAACATCAGGAAGTACTTCTTTACTGTGAGGGTGACCGAGCCCTGCATGGGTTGTCCCGAAAGGCTGTGGAGTCTGCCTCCTTGGTTGGAGACATTCAAAAGTCACTGGGACATGAACCAAAAGTCACATGGACATGGACATATGCCTCTAAGCAGTCCTGCTTGAGCAGGGGCTAGTTGACCTCCAGAGAACTCTTCCAGCATCAACCACTCTGTGATTCTGCAGTCTTGTGGTTGTGGTGGGACACCTCCTCTACCATATTTCTTACTATAAAAGTGGTGGAAGCGACCGTTCTATTGTCTTTCACTACTGTTGCACCTGTCCATTTAGCCCTTGAAATTTCTTCTAAAAATTGTTAATAAAAGTTTTCTTATTTCTTTTAAAACTCTTAGATAATTGTTGTACTGTCCCTCTGCAGTATTGAAAAGCCTCTGTATAGTTCCTGTATTTGTGCTGCATTGCACAGTCTACATGATTCTCATGCTTGCTGATAGAAAAAAATAACTAGTATTCCAGAACAGTAGGACATAAGTCTACCCAATTTATAGACTCTTAGAAAACAATTACAAAATGATTTGATGTAGATCAAAAGTCAAAACTCTCTGAATCTATCTAAGCTCCTAGATACAAATTTGTGTATGCTGTCTGACCTGACTTTCAGGCATACTGTGATCAGATGGATTATTCTTGGATGTTCTTTTCCCTCTGATTTCTTTAACTTTTTCTTTCACGCTTGAATATACACACCAAAGTAATGATAAGTTAATGTTTATATATAATCATATGCACTCTTGTTTAGAACCATAAAGTAGTTTTGGGGCAGTCATGCACTGACCAATGTACTAGTTTGATCACTGTTATTGTACCACTTGATCCAATACTGCTCTCTCTTCCCATCCAGCTTTCCTTGCTTGTCTACACAGCAAAATGCTGATTACAATTCCTTGTGCTAGGAAATTTTGCCCTGCTCATGGACATAAGACTTTTCACTTTTTTTTTTTTTTTTAGCTTACCTCCAGATAGGAATAGTGATAATCTTTCTCCTGACACTTTTTTTTTTTTTTTTTTTTTTTTTTTCTGAAATTAGTTAAATGATACTGTTTGTTGTCCAGAACACCTGTGTTTAGGTAGTGACTCAGTAAACTGGATTCCCAGGGGAAGGTTGCTGGTTTGGTGGACACACTCATGATATCAACAGAGATTTTTTCCTATGTGTTGATTCAAGATAGCTATTTTGAAGAAGATAAACTTCAAAATGTTCATAACGTTTCTTATTTTTATTGCTTTTATTTTGTCACTATATAAAAAAGTGAACTTTCATGCCATCTCCACAAGAGCGTTCATAACCATTTTGTGCTTTCTCCTCCCCTTTCTTCCTGCCACAAATTGTCAAACCATTAATAGTTATTTGTTCTGAAATAGTTTATTAGTTACAGTAAACCTGCACACTGTAAGCTGGGCTATATTAATTATATCTTAATAGCCAATCGTGGTGTGTCGTTTTTTTTTTTTAACATTTGTTTTGTAGTCCAGTTCTTTTCACAGTTCCTTGGGGACTGCAAACTAAAAATATGTTTAACTGCACAGATTGTTCTGGTTGCTAAAGACCATTTCCTTATTCCTGTAAGGACTTGCGGTGGGAGCAGCTCTGAGTTGAACGAAGGGCAAATTTTTGGCAGAAGTCTTCCAGCTAATACCAGATCAGGAGAGCATCTTTCTCAAGTAGATGCTGTTGGAATAAAAAAAATGCCCTTTTGAGATTTAGAAGTTTGAAAGCCACAATCAGAGAAGTAGCTATCAAGGCTCTGCAAGAAAGCTGAATAATTCAAAAATAAAAATCTCAGGAGCATCAGTAAGCTGACTAGTGACAGTGTCTGGTCTTGCAAAATTGCACCTAATATTATCGCTCCACTCATGTTCCATTGGGGGCATACTTTTGTATACCAGTATTAATAGGCTTGCTATCATATAATCAGTAAAATTGTTGCAGTGAGAGCCTTGGAATTTGAGTTCATCCCAATAGTGTAAAATACCTAAAAGGAGAATGGGATCCATGTATGTAAGGATATTTAGAATGGATTTTGCTTAACATCATAAAACATCATCACTCGGGCAAAATGACTTAGAGATAAAGAACCGAATTTCTTGTAATTTATTGTTTTAAGAATTTGTTTTATTTTTTCTTGTTTTATTTACAGAAATTGAATTTATTTGTTTTAAGAAAGAGATGTTCAAGTGAAAACTGAGAATTTTATTGATGCTAGTGTACTTGTTTTTAATACATCTTGAAAAGTATGAAAATGTATTTTATAAATAAATCTCCTTCCAGTCATAGTATGTGCTTTTCCTGCAGCATATGAAACATGATCAGATGTACTTTGCTATTCTAACCCAAATTCCTTTAAAAACGTTATTCAGAGCCTTAGTTTGTAAATTATTCTGATGTAAAGTTGGGTTAGTGGATCACATTGTTTTCTCTTTCCCTGCAGAAAATACCTGTGCACCACAAATATTTGTTCTGTTTTGTCTTTTTTTTTTGGGGGGGGGGGCAGGGGGGGGGAGGGAGACTAGAACTGGTTTTTACTTGCAGAACTATTAAACATTATGATGCTTTTTAGTATAATGCTGTAAAGCAAGGAAGTTGTTCTTTTTGTTTGACACACGACTGTTAACCAGGAGTTGTAGCTCTGTTCTTGGCTGTCTCTAAGCCTTCCTGTGTGACTTGGAGAAAATCATTTAGACTTCTTGAAGTTTTAAGTTCTGCAGCTGTAAGCAAGAGAAAAGTAAGTTCTGCAAGAGCTCACTAATGAGGCCTTTTAGTTCACGAGTGTTGTCATGAAACTTTGGGATCCTGAAAAGGAAGGTCCCAAATAAAGGCAAAGGACATAACTGTTGTCTTCTTCCTTGTCAAGATTTGAAAGCACAGTTTAGAGAAGCCTCTTGAAATTCTGTTTCATTCACCCTTTAATAGATCCATCAAATATAAACACTTTTTTCCCTCCCCCCCCCCCCCCTTCCTCTGGCTCTCTTTCAGCTTCACTTCTTACTCCTGAGGAAAATCTACTAAAACTGGTCCATGGGTTTCTGCTAATTACTACTGTATGCCATTTTAGAAAAATGAAGAATTGAAGAATAGTTAAGTAGTTGGAGGAGCTGTGCAGTAAAAGGGGTAGCTTTTGGACAATTCATGAAATAGTCGGTGTCTTTTAATGGTAGGGTAGTCCCTCTGCTCATGAATTATTCATTTTAATGCTTTTGTTATAATGGCGACAGTGTTCAGTCTCTGAGGCTGTTCTGGATAGCCTTCCTCTGCTGAAATACTGCACAGCAGCAGCTACCGTTTGTTTTTTAAACTAATACATCTAAGTCAGTAACATATTGAGTAAATGTATTTTCATGATCAAGAAAATGAGAAAAGGGGAAGAAAAACAACATTATAACTAAGAGGGTCTGTTTTGCTCAAGGGTTTGGTTAGTTTACTTTTCTGGGAGCTATTTAGGGAAGTCATTTAGAATAAATATTTTTACTGATTATTGTATTTAGTATTAAATGCAAAATAGATCTGTAGCAATAACACACATTAGCGTCTTTGCTCTGTATAGCACTGCAATAAAAGGCAGTTTAAAAACAATCATTGTTCATAAACACATTAAGTTTTTCTTAAAACTAATGTTTAAAGATCTCTTTGAAACTTTTTTTTTTTTTTAAGATGAAACATAACATAACCACATAACCCACACAGAAAATGTATATGAGTCATGTGCATGCAGAAATAAAAGTTTCTTTGTGGTATCTGGTATCAGTCTTTCATTAAAGCATGGACTTTCCTAAACAGAAATTCCAGTGCAAATGGTTCAGGGTTCTCAGCTCCCCCCTTCCCCCCGCCTCCCTACCCTTTTCTGGTGCTGACTTCAGCCGGTGCGCCTAGCAGGGCGCATTAGGGACCGTCCCTGTGCAGAGCGGGGAATTTGGGGCTGGGGACTACGTGGTACTGGTTTCAATGGACAGAAGCGAGTGCACAAGCACAGCATGCTCTCTGTATAATGCAGTGTAAAACGTGGTGTTTTCTCCTAAGCCATATACATACTCCTAAAATGCCTTCAAGCAACAGATAAGTGTGTGTGTGTGGAGGGGAGGACGGAAGCAGCGAGCAGATAGATGAACGATTAGGTCATTTGGATTTGGAATGAGGGTTTTTTACACTGAGCTCTCTCCTCGTTCCTGGCTGATCAGATTCTCTACACACACGGGGAGCTGAAACTGCGTCAGTAGAGAAAAGAAAACTCCATAGATGGATATAGTGGCAGAACTATAGGGAGTATCGAAGAGGAGAAAAGTTTGAATTGAAAGTATATGTGGTTTAGGGGAATCTGAATCACGCAGTATTACTTTCGCTTTTTCTAGGCTTCTATTTCCTACGAATAAACCATCAGGGAGATAGAAGTTCTGATTTAGATAATGTCTTGCAGTCTTTGGAATAACGCATTCTGCGGGAGGGGGAGTCCTTGCTGTAAAGGTCACGCTCCACGAGCAGAGAGCCTTCCCCGCTGCCCGCACTCACAGCATTTCTTCTGCGAATGTCAGCTGGGGGGCTGTCCCTGAGAATTTTTCCTAGGTTTAGGTGGGTACACCATGGAAAATGGAAGCAACGATAGGAACCCCTCCTTTCCTTTTTCCTGTAGCTCTGCTCAGACCATTCTCTGTTAGCATGGTAGTGGTACAAAGTGTGTGGTCTTTCAGCTCTGACTAATGCATTTTGTGCTGTGTGACTGAAAATGCCTCATAGCCTGCCAGGGCTGACTGAGGGCTGTGGAATGTGGTGCCTTTTCTCTGTTTCTCTGATTTTTTTTTTTTTTCTTTCTTTCTTTTTTTCCTTTTTTTTTTTTTTTTTTTTTTTTTTCAGAGAAGTGTGTAGGCAGTCTGTTGAGAAACCTCAAGATGCAGGGGAAATGCTTGCATGTTGTGGAATGTGGCTTCCCCTGGGAGACCCCCGCCAGGCAGGCAGTGAATGAGCAGGGCTGGAGAATGAGAAAGGGAGGAGGTCGGAGGCAGAGAGAGATAGGAAAGAGTGAGAGAGGAGGAAGGAAGGAGGTGGAAACGGAGGGGCCCGTTTCCCTTTTTCTGAAGCAATGACAGCTGGTTCTGTCCTGACTCACATGACAAAGTGCTGTGGAGAGCAGTGCTTGAGCTTGAAGCCAGCCAGCAGGCATGGTCAGCTGATTTTATTTTCTTTTTTTCCAGACTTTGGTCAGCTGATCTGCAGTGACTGGTCAGCCCACCAAGAAGGTACCTCAGCACGCAGGTAAGAGAGAAGCTGAACACTCTTACAAGAATGCAGCTGGGGGCAGGGGGTGCAGATAGCCCTAACATTGCTTGAATAGTTTAGAAAAAATGCTCCGGGTTTGCTTTGGTGTGTAACACTATGATTGTCCTTTCAATGCTACTAGTGCTATTCAGTCTTGTTCTCTCTCTCTCTCTCTCTTTTTTTTTTTTTTTTCCTTCAATCTGTCTTTAATTACTATTGGTGCAAAAGCTTTATTGGAAAAAAGACCTATTGTGTGTTGCTAAATATAGACCTGGGGATTGCATGAATGTTGCTTTCTTACTTTTTGAATAAAATAACTTTCCGTAATTTAAGTGTGTCAAACTCATATTTAGAGGGGAATTCCCAAATACTTAAACTATGAGTCATAAAAAGTTAAAGTACCAGTACAACAGCTTAGGATAAAAACTCTGTCTGTTCAGTCATGGGTAGCTGCTTTCATATGTGTTGGTAGTCTTAAAAAAACAGAGGTGTGCAAAAGCTGGAGCATTTTTAACTCTGCTGACCAGAACCCAAAACATGCAGAGCGTGGGCTAAACATATGATTTGAGAGGAACATTGTTAGAATGCTCTCAGTTTCATGCATGTTTTCTTTCATTGTTTGTATCTAAAAACTTGGTGATAGTCTTATGTCCTGAGGGTGTTTCAAAGGACTCTGACTCCCTAATTACTTTATATGATGGAAAAAAAAAAAAAAAAAAGAGAACCGAAAATAATTACACTTACTGCAAATAAGTGAAAAAATTACAAAATAAAAATACCTACTGGGCATTACAGTTCAAAGTGTCTTTCAGCTGGTTGTATGCCTGACTATCATGCCACACTCCTTCTCTTTAAACATCACTATGTAAAGCAGCTTCCTTACCATTACTTCTCTTTATTGAAAGATCTCAGATACTCTCTGAAAGCTGGAATGTCTTGTGCTGAAAGATGCATTCATGAGTTTTTAAGATGAAAATGTTGGCCAAATGTTCCCAGCTCCGACATGTAGCTCTGAAAAACTCTTTTTGTTCTGAGGTTGAAGATTTTATTTTGACAACTTGTTGCAGAAATGTTCATATTTTGCTAGTAACCTTATTCTTGTCTACTATTCTGCATTATTTAAATAAAAACTATTTGAAATTTGCTTTTTTCTATCAGCATGTGCAGTGTCTCATAAGATTCATGTGCTGTACTCAGTAGGGATGAAGGTGGATGACTTTCCAACTGCTTTTCATTTCATGCTCTTTTCTCTTCAATAAAAACATCCCTGCTTGTATTGCCTTATAACAACAGCCAATGCTCAGATGAACTGAGCTTTTATCTAGGGGAAGGAGAACCTAGAACAGGGTAGTAGGATAGATAGGTGGAAGACTCTTTCTCTTGACCCCAGTGGACCTTTATCATCTGCAAGCCTGAGGAAACACCCAACTTCAACTGACCAAATGAAAGGATAATTGCAAGAAGCATAGGAAGCATCAAACAGGTAGATAGTGGTAATAGTGTATTTACAGAAATGGATACGGCTGTGAAGTTGGCTTTTGTACTAGGTCATGGTGCAGGGAACATTCTTGGGTTTCAGGTTGTCTCTGGCAAGTTGAACAGTAACAGGTAACACAGGCAGGGAAGGGGATGGTCCTGTGCCTGAGGAACTATGGTTTCATATAGGGTCATTAGGGAAAAAAGAGTTATCAAGTCTGAAAATACCCCAAGATCATTTAAGCTGTTCCACGTGGTCTTCACCTTAAGCGATCTTTTATGAATGGGTGCAAATTTTCTTATGTTTCATGGTGTTGTCCTTAGGGGAATTCCTGGCAGGTGGGCTTGTCCAGGGCTGTGTGCTTCAGAAGTACCATTGGTACATGCACATAAACAAGGCAGTTCGTATCTTACATGTGTGCACTGCTGTAACAACAGGAGAGAGGAGCAGATGTATAGAGCTGAAATAGGTAAATATAAAACTACTTCAGAGAGTACTGATTTCTTTTCCTCATTTTTTTTTAATCTACTTAAAACTGGATAGTCACTAGAGACTGTTTTTTCTTTTTCTTTTTCATTCCCTTTTCTTTCTTTCTTTCTTTCTTTCTTTCTTTCTTTCTTTCTTTCTTTCTTTCTTTCTTTCTTTCTTTCTTTCTTTCTTTCTTTCTTATGGGTTTATCAGTTGTCTGTGAGCACTAGCATGTTTTACTTCTGGCAAAGTTGCTTGTCTAGTTCAAATATGTATCAGAGATAGGAAATACTTTAATTTCAGGCATACTTCTGCCTTTTCATTTCTGCTTTTAATATGTTTGCATCTGAAGAGAGGGGTTTGTTTGAAATATTTCAGGTGCAGTTCTTCAAATTTCCATTTATTGATGTTAGAATATCTCTTTCAAATAACTTCTGACTTGTGAGCAGTTTAGGTCATGTTTATTTAACCCTAGGTTTGCCTAATGATCATTATTGCCTTGAAGCTAAGTAGGAAAAAATAAATAGCTTACCTGCAAATAAGGAACTGATTCCATGTATATGGCATTATAAAGAATAGTTGTATTTAGTTTTCCTTAGAGTAGTGGAAGAAAAATCAAGAGTATAATAGCTCTGCTGAGTAAACGTACAGGAAAATGACCTCTTTACACCTTTAAATAAAGAGACGTTCATTTTCAGAAATAAATCAATTTAAGAATCTCAAGAAAAATCTTGGGGGAATGAATAGATAATGACATTATTTTAATGAGATATTTAATACGAGTTTTTTTACTGTATCATGTCTCATAGTTTGTTTTTATTAATATTGGAGAATGAAGACAGCAGTTTGGGGAGGTTTTACTACTAGGTAAAGGGCAGATCTTGCTTTAGTAGGACCTCTATACATGTTTTTCAGGGCTTTATTTAACTCCAAAACAGCTGTTATTTCAGTGTGGTATCCCATTTTGTTTCAGTGGGACGCTGTGGTAGTTGTTTAAAAAACAGACCCTTCTTTCTCCTCTTCCCTAGCTATTAGCAGGCTTACAAGTACAAACATCACAAATCTAGTATAGGATTTTCAAGTCCTCGTTACTAGTTATTGCTGGAAACGCTTGGCTTTGCCTGAGGAGCCGGCGGATCCCCGGCCGGGCGCTCTCTCTCCCGAGTGTCCCGCAGCCTTTGCCGGCAGAAGCGCGACTCCCCCTGCCGGGGGCTCCCGGCGCTGCGGCGCCCCGCGGCCGGTGGCCTCGGCCGGGCTGCCCCGAGAGCGAGCGCCCCGTTCTGGACATCGCACCGCTTCTTCCACGAGGGCCGGGCGGCTACAAGCAGCCCCGGGGCCAACAAGACCGTTTCTGAGGTTTCTCGCTTTCCCCCGGTATGTCACGCCTGTTTTCCGTAGGAGCGCGGTTTGTATAATACAATACGCAGCAAGTGGCGAGGAGTCGTGTGCGGAGAAAACGCTAAGCAGAATCCACCTCCTTGAGAAAGGGGATCTATTCCGAAACGAAGCAAGGAGGCTCTTGAGAAGTCTATATTTACTGAAATGCGACGTTCCTATTAGCAAACCAAATTTAGTTGCAATGCAAAAGTATACCAGCAGAAATGCGTGTTGTAAAGTTGCCAGAACATACTGGACTATAACAAAATGTTATAAATAGCTAAAGCTTCCCAAATGAAGTGTTTCGCATTAGTATTTGACATCAATATAAGTGAGCTATTTCCCAAATCAATTTTGCCTTACCTTTTAGCAGCTGAGAAGAAAAAAAGCAATTCACTTATGGCTATATGCATTGATAAAAATAATAAGCTTCTGAAATAGTCATGAGCTCTGACACTTAATCGCTATTTACGAGGAATGATTATTCAGAAGCTAAAGTCCTGCCACAACATGCTTATATTTCAATTGAAAGCTGTCATTGCAGTATGTGCTCTAACCCTCAGTTACAGACTGAACATACTGTAAGTTCATCCTGGAAAAGGAATAAACAAGAAGCTATATATGATGTTAAAATGCCTCTGTACTTTCAGAGCATCCTAAGAAGAAAGTGGATACTCTATAAAAAGCAAGAGCTAAATGTATGGAATTGCTTGCATGGGACTTGTCCCTGGCAGCTTCCCATCATTTCCACCTGCCACCACATGGACCGCTTAGACCGGTGACAGCAGACTGCGCTGTTTAGATTCTAATGAGAAGGGTTGTTCTGAGCTTAAACACAGAAGATGCTATACCAAAAATCATAAATATCCTGTATTATACAATGACTATAGACAATGAAGTATGGAAAGACTTAGTAAGTGATATTAATGATGTGCAAATTTTTCAGCAAAATCAGGGCTCAATACTTGTTTGCGGAACGCAAAAACTGAGAGAAATTAAGAAGAACTTAAGCTGCGATTTAAGTGAGGCAAACTGGATGTTGATATGGTTTTGTCCTGCTCAGATCATAGATAGCCTTATGGTGAATCACCTTTTCTGAGGAATTTGTGGGTGCGTGTGTTTCTTTTAATAGTGTTATGTTTTGTCACTTATAACGGGAGCATGTGGGTAAGCCCCAAAATGGTGACCTGCCATTGGGGTTGGTGACAAGAATAATCAGAAAGTCCTCATTTGGGGTGCTTTCCCAAGTGCCGTGTTCCAAACTCTTTAGCATTACTGCGTATTCTGAGCTCATATTTAGTTTGTTATTCAATTAAAATTCATACCAACAGAAGCAACATATTATGACAAGTTAATATAGTTTGTACTGTGCAGTGCCACTGCTCAAGATGTTGTTTTCCTAAGGATTTCTTTTCCTTAAAAAAAAATAAAGGCCTGTTTTTATTGCAGATCTGTTCTGTCATAGTAATCATGTCTCAAGAGCCACTTTTCCAAATGTTTTCTCCTTATTTATGTAATTATTAAATATCTGAGTGTGCACTGAGTGATAGAAAAGTTTTAATCTTCTTAACATCTACATTTTGTCTGTGATACACATTCATTGTTCTTTTCCAAATAAGACTGCCTGCTGCTTAAGAGCTAGGAACTGAGTAGGAACTGTTGATCTTCCGAATAACCTCTCTAGTATTATTCTCTCTCAACCTACAGGAAGCTTGCACATGATGAGAGGCCAGATCTGAAGTGTTGCAATAAATCTTGCAAATAGGCAATTATGGTTTTAATTGTATTTTAATCCAGGCATGCTCAAACTGTACAGTTGAGTCTTGAGTGATGGCTACATGAGAGCTCTCGTTGGCTACTTTATGCGGAAACTTTATAGGACAGTGTATTTTTCTAAAGAATGTTGAAGGAATTCATTTCATTAAATGTAAAGGTTCTATATGATGGATTCTTCACTGAGTGCTGTTGTAAGTTGTCTTTAATATGTTACGAAGCAGCCTTCGCCATAACCCAACCTGTTTGCTTTCTCACCAAAATCCTCTTATTTTGAGGAAGGAGGAGCCATACAGCTAAAGCTTTTCACCAAACTTTTTGCACAGTGACCATGCAAGCTGTTGTCTTAGATGGGACGTATGTTACATGCTGAGGCTGACTATTTGCCTTAATGCCCGGGCAGCACAGCCCGAGTTTCCATCGCCTAATGCAGCGGGTTTTTCAAGCAGGGCGGATTTCAGGATGCAGGGTGTGTGGAGTGCGTGGGCAGCGGCTCTTAAACGGCAGTGGGTGGAGATTACAGCATTTCATCTGCTTTTCCTCCGACACCTTTTAAAGATACAGCCCACGATGTTGTCTGGGGGTTTGTGCCAATTGCTGCTAGAGTAATCTTGCATTCAATCTGAAAATGTACAGCTCGCCTCGGTGTAAAAATAGGAGTAAGTTCTGAGCAAAATCTAAGGTTCTCCTCATTAAGCCCAGCTCCCATGCAGGGTTGAAGAATTTCTTTGGTCAAACACTTCTGATTTCACATTTTCTGTGCACAAATTTATATAAAAGTACTTTCTGGAAGCAGAGCCTTGTAAGTAGCATCTCGGGGTAAGAATTGTTCTTTTTAGTCTCGGCCAAGGTGAAGAGAGATGTCTTTCTTCCCCTATTGATTTTTCTTAGCTCTCATTCTGTCTTGCCACAGCTATGAATGTATTCTGTGTTCAGTATTTTTGCAAGCATTTGGCTCAAAAGTGGTGAACAGCTTGTTGTTACTGGTGCCTGCTTCCCCCTGAAGCACATAGCATTTTTTTAATTTAAAGGAATAACAAGAATTTGCCTCTAACCAGTAGAAAACATTTGCCTATTTAAACTTCTCCTTTCATTCTAAAAGTACAAAATAATATTAATTGACTGCTATTCATTCTTTTTGTTCTGTAAAAACCTCAGAAGCTGCTACAGATAAAATGCTTGTCAATTTATTCAGTGCTAGAACTGCCTGAGTTTGAGAAAATACAGGCATACAGTGAGTTGTGGTATTCAGGTTATTTTGTTTTCCCTTTTTCTTCGGGTTAGTCTTCAAGTAATGATGTCCAGTTAGTCAGCTACTGGGTGGACAGGCTGAACAGATTCCAACTTTATAAATGTTAAAGCACATTATGACCAGCCTTGAGCAATAATGGATGACAGTATAACATTCAATCAGAGAGGATGCCTGAACAATTCCAGTACGACTGTGCTATGTATTTTTAGGGGAGGACATAGGCATTCCTCAAGAACAGGAATGAATTTTGTAAATGCAAAAAGCTGCTGCAGGAATGCAACTTTGTCTTTCCAAGGAAAACAATGGGCAAAGTTTAGAGATGGCTTCTCCTTCTAACAAGTACCTCAATATTTATAACACCCTATCTTCATTTTGAGATCTGTGGGCTTCCTACTTCTGAAAAAAATGTTACCTTTAGTCTTCGGCCATTTTGTAAACATTGCCATATTCAAAAATTGAACCCTGTTCTGGATCTTCAACTCGAAAAGTGAAGCAGTTCTAGATTAATACTTACAAAACTGAATGAGGCAGCACCAATCCTGTAATCCTGTAAATGTTGAGTTGTTAGGAATCATACATATCATATGTATGGGCCCCTTGCTAATTTAAGCAGAAACTTTGTCTCTTAAAATTATTTTAATTTTTAAAGGAAAACATAGGCACTTATGAACCTATGGCAATACTGTTCATCTCCTCTTTATTTCTTAATATAATTACTTAACACATGCATTTGACATTTGGAAACTTTAACTGAAATTAGTCTCTCTTAAATGTGTGTGTCACTAAGTTTTAAATGGGCTGCAGTGTGTTTGTTTCATGTAGTGGAGGAGGAGGGGAAGTAACATTTGAAAGTTATCATCGCTTGCCTGGAAGTACACAAATGCTACCATATGTCTGGAGGTTTTGCATCATTTATTAAGATGAGAAAATAACCTAGTTGTTCATCCTTTGGCTAAGACTAAAAAAATATATATATAAAAATGAAGAATTATTTCTCTGAGAACAGTGTCATGCAGTCTGTTCAGTGTCTGTGAGGTAAGAGTGATCAGCATTTACTCTAGACAAAGTATTGCAGAATAGCAGTTCCCTGCTTACCGGATTTTCAGGTATTTTTAAGCTACTGTGTGAGCAGTTATACTTTGATGTACAAGCACCACTTGTCCCTCAGCCTTGAGTAAGCAGACATTTTAAAATAAGTTTGTTATAGTATATTTTTATTCTAACGTGCTTCTGAAAAGAGTTTATTTGTGGAGGTGTTTAAGTGGTTAGCTGTCCTGGACTTAAATGCAGGGCAGCTAAAGCTTGTAGGAAATCAAAGATTACTGAGTGTTTATTGCCAAACTTTGCTGCGTTCTGAACCATTGAAGGACTACTTCAGGGCAGAAAGGTGGAAACAGATCTCTTTTTCTAACTAAATGTGTAATCTTTCTTTATGTGTGGATTTTTGAACCAGTAGCCAGCACACCCTTTACAGCCACTGGTGTGAGTGAGAACAAAGTGTTGGTTCTGCATGTACAGCATCAGTCTGAATTTGGATTTAGCTTTGGGAGGGGTCTAACTGAAGAAATTCCCTTATTAAAGGGAACTGATTTGGGGACTGGGGGAAGGGGACATTTCACTAACAGTTGTGATGATGTCCTTCACATGAAGGAAGGAAGATACGTTGGTTGCTCTTAGTCTGCTTTTGAAGGGTTTAGCAACTGTTTGCACATGATTTCCCAATGGAGGTCTGTAAATGAAATCTTTAGGCAGTTGAGCAAACAGGGATCTTGATGGGGATGAGAGCTTTGATGGGAAGTTACTAAGGTGGCACTTTTGAGAGTACTAGCCAGACAAATGTTTCAAGGATTGTACATAGTTCCCAGTAGCTTAAGGAATTACTCAGGTCTGTCAATTTAATTGCCATAATACTTGTGGCATGGCTCCCTTTAAAAACAAAGGTGGGTGCATAAGGGAAAGAAAAAGGGGATAGGAAGAAGGGAAGTCATTCTGGCAAACCAGTTAGTTATTTCTGGAATTTTCTTTTGTCTTTAGTTGCTGCTCTACTGTTCACTCTCCTAAATGCACACACATCCCATACTGATCCTTCTTCTCCATCCACAGCTTGACAGGACTTCTATAAGACTGTTTAAAAATTGTCCCTGTGTAGTAGGAGTGATATTCAGAGCAGGGGTGTTATCTTCTAGTGCCATTCTTGCCAAGAATCTCCTTGAGAAAACCAATAAGCGAGGACCCGGCCAATGCAGCCTCTAAAAGTGGTGTTTGCAGAGCAGATAGCATAAGGATAAGGCAATCTCTGCTCTTTCCCTAAGTCTTTCCTAGCTGGTTATTCTGGCTTACAGCAGAAGATACAATATAGCTAGTGTGCTTTTTGTTTGGAAATGAAGATTTTTGTTTGTTCGTTTTTGGTTTGGTTTGGTTTTCCCATGTGTGTGCAAAATAGCTCTTCAAGACATCATTTGTGGTTGCTTTTTGTTAGCGAAGAGGATCTACCAAAGCATATTTTTATCCACGGTCATGTGTCGTAGCAGTCAACGTATAAAACGGTAAGATGAACCCAGAGCTGGCTATTCAGGCAGATAACAGTGGGTCACTATTGTTCCTGGTTAAGTGCCTGATTGCTAGGGAGATCTGGGTCACTTGGAAGCTCTGTTTTTGATGCCTGGTTGTCATAGGGATCTGGGTTGTTTGTGGTAGCTGAGGACCACAGACACTGGGAAGCTAGGTGTTTAAGCTCTGTGCCAGAGAAGGCTGGCTGTGGCTCGGATTAAGTTTATGTGTACATCTCTTTTCTAGGTGAAGCCTGCTTGGGAGTTCTCTGAGCCTGGCTCCCCACATTTTGTTGGGCAACTTCTTGCAGGGTGATTGTGGTGGTTCTTTTGAAGGCTTGTGTGACACGCTGGGGTTTCAGACAGCTGTATTATAGATCCGGCTCTGCTTCACTGCCTTGTAAGATTTGTGTTGGCAGTGTTGGTCAACGTTTTTCAGGGATGCTCTGTGATGCACAGCTGTTCAAACTGCCTCTCGTGTGCCCTGTGGGGAGGAACCAGTTGGATCCTTGACTTCCCATCTGTCTTCCAGTTGGGGTACTCTCAAAATGTCTCTTGATTGTGTACAGTCAAGGAATTCAGCCTTGATGCAGTCACTGGTAATATGGATAGTGAAAATGCAGCCCTGCTTAGCAGGATGTGACTACTGTTAGTTAACTGGTCATATCACACAACACTGGGGTACCCTCTAGTTACTCGTTAATGCAATCTGTTTGCAGTCCAAAATATGCTGCTCAATGAAAGAACTGATGTATTACTTTGGGGGACACGCAATCCTTCCTCCTAACCCTGTAAATTGTGTGTATAAAGGCCATTTAGGAAGGGGACTCCCTTCTGGGTTCCCTGATAGCACCAAGAGCAGTGTTTCCAAGGACTTAAATGTGTCCGTAATCTCAAAGGGACTCCAGAATTACCTGCTGTATTAAGGAGAAGAATGGATGAAGAGCAGGAGAGGAAACCTGCTTTTATTTTTGATGCAACATGAAGATCATTCTCATCTGCTTTTGGCAAGTGAGAACACTGTGTAGATCTGGAAATAAAGTTTATTTAAATTGTCCTAATTAAAAGCAGCATGCTTATCAATAATAATGTTTTGATCTAATATTCAATATTGAGCTAGAATTGAATTTTGTCTTTTGGGAAGAAGATTTACCTCAACGGCTCTCCCCTTCTCATTGCTACTGTTCTATTTTTTTTTTTTCAGGTTGAAAATCTTTTGAACACTATTTTTAATGAAAAGTATCAAAAACATTTTTTATCCATTATTCCTGCAGTCCATGCAAAATTACTGGTGTGTTGTCAAAGTCATACAGAGTTTGTTCATTGTAACAAAAAAATCAAAAGTAACTATAAGGCACCCCTACATTTCACATGACTCCAGAGACTGAGGAATTCTTTGTTGGCATGTCTAGCAATGTAGCGTTTTTCAACCTTTTGGGTAAGGGAGTTTCACAAGGTGTGTTTTTTGTATTTTTTCCCTTAGTTACAGAGCTTGATTTGTTTGAACTTTAATAGTTGGGATAGAAAAGGGTGACAAGCTACATCCCATTTTTTCAGCCTAGAAAACTTATACAGAATTACTACTTGTAAATTTTAAATGATGTTTAGATTGTTAAAGAACAAAGTGATTAAATTACATGATTTGGATCCTCTGAAGTTCTTCTAAAGGTCTGAGTATTATTTGGTTTCAGTATGCTTGCTTTAGTGTGTTGGTTAGGGCTTTTCATAAACAAAATACAAACATTATCTTTATTACTCACAGTGCTGCTGCATACTTGCGGTTTAGATTTTGCCAACTATTTGCAATGTATAGCCACAGACTCTGTCTGGGTGGCAGAAAACAAAAACAAAGTCTTTCTGTTCATATCATGACTTGTTTTTTAAATTAGGAACATTAATGTATCATTAGGTAGAGAGGTAAGAGTATGCCTGTGTATGTGTGACTCTTCTATAGTCTGAAGTGTCAGAAAACCACATCAGAATAGACTTACATGCATCTTATTAGCTGTAAGCACCCGCAGCATGATTAATGCTCTACAAGAGAGACAGACAAGACTGTCTCAGCCCCAGTTAGCTTACAGTCTACAGTGATAAAACTTGTCTTGTAATTCAGGAGGTGGGAAATTAATTTTGTGTTTATTATTATTGTGACCCTCCTCTGGGTGTAATTCTGGGGTATAGAGCCACTGTACATATGTGAATTGGCCTGCAGTGGCTTCGTTAATCCATGCAAATCAAACTCCTCCTCTGTCAGCTGTGTATAAGGCACAAGATCAGAATTGCCTCTCTTCTATTTTCAGACCTCTACTGGAACATGCCTTAAAACAGTTTTGAAATAACAAGTTTCAGCAATCATAGGCTTATTTAAATGTTTGCATGTGCATCCATTCTGTACCCACTAAAAACATCATAGTCCTGGACTGCCTTTTAAAGTCAGCAGGGCAGGAAAAAATGTGCTGTGAAGGGCAAGCAATAGGGTGTACCCAAGTCTGTACTATGCCTATGAGTTCTGAAGGGGGGAAAAAAGCTCCATATTTCACTGTGAGTTTGATACTGTATTATATTCTTGTCTACCACTGCAATTTCCTCACGGTCAACCTTCCCATACGTTTCTGTCATTAGACTGGAGAAACAAAATAGATAATCACAAATGTTTGTGCTTAGCTTTTTTGATCATGCTCCCATCCCATGCTTAAAATTATATTTGCAAGTTTTGGCCTTTTCAAATGGAATTTCCTACCAGTTTTTCTTGAACTATTTCAGCAATTCTAGTAACGTACAGGATGTGTTACTTTTTTGAAAGCAAAACAGAATTTCAGTTTTCAAATGCTACTTTCAGAAATGTCTATTTAGCCAATAAAGTAAATAAGTGTTAGCAATGCTATCTTCTAATTGAAAGCTGCTAAGTTTACAGGTTTTCTACCAAAACCTGTAGTATTTAGATCAATTCCTAATGATTTTCCCAAGCACATTAGTATATTTTTTCTGTATTTGTATAAAACTTGCTTTCCATCCTTAGTATGATTTTTTTTTAATTTTTATTTTATTTTATTTTATTTTATTTTATTTTATTTTATTTTATTTTATTTTATTTTATTTTTTGTAGCCACTATGACTCCATTTTGAATAGTTAAGAACAGCAGGTAGCAAAGATACTTTCTTTTTCTAGCAAATAGTCTAAAGTCTTGTAGCTAAAATATACCAAAGCTCTCATATTATTAAAAATCTGATGAGTTTCTGTTACCTAGGTGGGAAAGGTTCCAGATTAGTGGCTGGGAAGACAGCTGCTCTGAACTATATTCCAATAGAGTGATTGTTGTCAAAGTGTTCTTTTTATTTCTGGAGCTATTTGTTTAAAACCTAAAAGAAATGGCTGCTATTTGCTGTGGAAAGCTAGGAATTAAGTTTAACAAGTAGCATATATCCTCTAGAGTAAAGTTACCAGTCCTACTAAACTCTGCCATTATGTCCCAAAATAAGGAGGAGCAGCAGTTAAGGAGTTTGGCTTATGCACAGTAGTTGAGAAATAATTTAACGAGAAATGTAAAAAAAAATCTGTGGTAATCTATGCTGTTGAGTTGTAAAATGACCACTGTTGAAGCACAGATATGGTGAAGATGTTGGTTAAGATTCTTGAATGAGGGATATTCAGTATCTTCTCTGACTTCTAGAAACGTGCATCTTGTTGCTCCTCGTAGGCTAGTCTTCATTGCAAGTAAAAACTATAAATAGGAAATATCAGTGGTTTTTGTTTTGGGCAAAGTGGGGGAGAATTGTCCTTCCTTGAGAATGTGAATATAAAGAAAAATGTTCTTTTACGTTGATTATATTGCCAGATCAGTAAGTGTTGGTGGCTACAGAGTGGCACCGATCTTCCTGCAGGGCTTCAGATCTTGTGTTGGAGAGTTTCTATCCCTGCATTTTCAGAGTGATTCAAGCAGATGCTGTAGTCAATTAGTCAATTAATTCTTCATTCCTGGGTGTTTCGTTGGAAAGCATCTTCTGAGTTCTGTTGTTCTCTTTTGCATGTGTCTTGCGCATGAGGCCCATCCAGCAGGAGAGTCAAAGGAATTGTCAGAGGGCATCGGCTGTAAAACTTTTAGACCACCTGTGGTTTGTCTGCTCATCTCTAGAGCGAACGTTTCCTTTCAGTTTTTAAGCGATGTGTTTTTTTTCTTGAAGACCTCTTGGAGATGTTGAGAGAAACAAAGTGGGCTGGCACGTTGGCACAAACACAGCTAGGGTGGCGTCAGCGGGCAGCAGGCAGGAACCTGTCTCCGCAACCACAGCTCCTGCCAGAGCAGTGAACTTCAGCTGGTGTAAGAGCAGAGTGAGCTAAGACATTGCTCCTGAGCGGGTGTTGGCTTCCTGTTCACAGGCCAGTTTGAATGGCAATTGTAAAAGACACGCATGTTTTTCCTCGTGGGACTTGGCTCTGGTTACCCAAGAGATCTTCTGCTTTCTTCCTTCCCCCAGCATGCCACTGGGACATCGCAGAAGCTGCGGAGTTCTCATCAGAAACAAGCTTGTGTCTGTCTGGGAATCACATCCCTAAGGCTCGTGGTTCGTCAGTCAGCTGACTTCCAGAGCACACTGGATACACATCCTTCCTACACAGAGTTTTGCTGGGCACGTGCGAGAGAATTACTATGGGAGAGATCTGGAGCTGTTTAGAGGGAGGAATTGATTCCAAATGATGTCTTGCTTTAGGTTTATGGTGTTTTTCAGACAATGAATTAAAAACTGTTTTCTCCATACTAGAGACTTGAAGGCAGCGGGTCTCTATGTTTTTAGTTATCAGAATTGGTGGTTTCTTACTTGATGTAGAGAAACATATGTCCTTGGTTATCTAGCTAATAATTAATAATGCTTGTGTTTTTTTTCCATGTATCTACGTTGGCCTCTTCAGTTTTATATTGTGAGCCCCTTCTGTTTTTTTCAGTAACACATACTTGAATGATTATTCCAAAGTGCAAAAAGTCCAGTGTCTAGCACACGCTTTTCCAATACTTCATCGCACTCTCGCAGGAAAAGACAATTAAAGGGATATTGAGTATTTTTTCTGCTTGCATTTTCATTAAATGGTTTGTGTTTACTAGAAGGCCAGTGTGTCTGTGCTAAAGCATGTCTTCATGTGCTTTCATCCTCCAGCTAGCTGCAACTGACAAAATTACATGTGGTCTAATACCTACTTTTCATTATTAGCAGCAGTCTGCTTACAACTGGAGCAAAAGGGCATCTGACAGATTAAGCTTGATTTTGTTTAAAGACGCTAATCTCATTGCAATAGGAAAAAATGAAAAGGAAGAGGAAGGAAACTGAAAGGTTTTAACTTGAGAGGTTTTTTTAATGAATTATATTGATTAACAGAATTGCTACATCTAATGGCAGAAACTTTTTAGAAGAAGGCACTAATTGTAATTAATTTTTAGTCTGTGCCACATATTTGATGATAGCTCTGATTCATGCTATTATATTCTCTCTCTTCCTTCACCCACAGCAAAACAAATTTAATTTGATTCATACCCTTAAGGAAAAAAACTCAAAATTACTCACATGGTTATGATTCAGCTCTTGGCATAAAACCCTGTCCTCCTCCATCCTCCCCTTCTCCCACCCAAACCACCCCCACCCTCACCCACTGTATATTTATGTCACTGTAGTCTGAAAAAGTTGAGTAGCTCTTTAAAAACAGAGCAAATGAAATCCTTCTTCAAGCTGCTGTATTACTTATGTTGATATGAGTCTAATAAGACTTCCTTTTCACAAGTGGTATGGAGGCAGCAGCAGTACTCTGTTTTTCATGTTACTTTAGCAGACAACAGTACTGTGTTAATCTTGAGAGGTGGTTGCTTTTTAGCAGTTTAGCAAAGCTACCGCAAGCGATGCTAAAATTGCACAAGTTGTTGGATTCATGAATCTGCCTTTCCAAAAAAAGATTTTTAAGGAAACCAAATATAGGGACTCTTGTTGAAATGAAGTATCCCAGAAGAGTTCATCTTAACATTGTTTTTGTCTTTCTCTTAATTAGTCTTAATGACCTCATTTTCAGATGTTAACAGCCTTTTCCCCAAGAAGAGATAAAAGCTGAAAGCTGCATTGCTTTGATTACATAAGTATATAGCAGTGTGTCCTGTTTCGTACAGCGTGTGTCAGATACCTCTCTCTCTATGGGTGATTGGCAATCTCCTGCCTTAACCTCCCACTGGAGGAATGAGTGGTAGGATTCTGCTCACCGTTGTATCTCATGAGCTGTCATTTGCAAGAGCTGAATGCTGAACACAGCTTAAGTTCTGCGATCAGACACTAGCATCATTCAAAAGAGATATTTTGTACATGAAAAGATGTTTATGGAGATCTGGTATTTAGAGGTGATGCAGTCCAACAATCCCAGTGGAAATTAGGAGCAGCTCAGTACCTCTGAAAGCTGACACGTGTGTTTATGTATATAACGCTGAACACAGAGGACTTCATGCACACTGATGCAATCACAGTATGTCACAGTATGTACCACAACTTGCATAAGTTGGTGGGAAAGAGTATTTTTAACGAGGCACGCTAATGCAACCCTTCCACTCTTACTGAAAGAGACAAATAGGTGATACTCTAAAGGCAGAAACCAAAGCAAGAGGGAAAGGAAAAAAAAAAAAAAAGAAAAAAAAAAAGAAAAAAAAGGAATTTCAGAGCCTAGATCACTTATTTACCCAGAAGTGATTAACTTGTTAGTTAAATGATGCATGTTTCATTAGTTCTGTGAAAAGAGAAAATTAATTTCCTCCCCCTCCCCTTAACAACCTCTGTTTCTGTATATGTACTGTATAGGAGCTATGTGGATCTGCACACGTCTAAGGTTTCAGCGACACTTGGTGCTTCCCTGTGGGCTGGGCTGCCCCTCTCTGGGTGAGAAGGGGCTTTCAGTGCAATTAGCATGACAGCATGAAGGATGCTGTCAGTTTGCTGTGGAGTTCACTCCTTCAGGGAAGCATGAAAGATGAACCATCTGCTGTTCTCCCAGTCCTGAAGTGACTTCCATATTTTGAGTCCTGGCCACAAAGTGTCGGCACAAATGAACTCAACCTGGAGAGGGAAGAGTGGTCACCCTGTGACCACTGGTGTGGCCTCTCCCTTTCCTGCACTGTTGCTTTGTGCACTGTGCCAACTATATAGCTTGGATTGTCACACTCACAAGGAAACAGGAGTTCCTAAGGTGTGGTAGGTACCTTAGCCTTTTGGCAACACTGTGGGGCACTGAAACGTCAGCTGGATCAGACCTTCTTGCCTTTGTGGTCAACTGGATAGCCCTTGCATCCAATACCAATGACGAGCTTCTTAAAAGGAGTCAGTATACCCCTCACTTGTGGACCAAGGCACAACAGTGAGAAAGTAAAAAAAAAAAAGGCAAAAATAGGGAAACTTCCCTATTGGAAGAGGAGAATTGCTGAGCATGGCAGGAAACAGGCTCAGCTGGAACAATGGAGAAAGGCAAGGTCTGCTGAGCAAATAGTCAAAAAAGAAAAACGTAAGGGAAGACTTGGGCATTTATGTTTGTGAGGGTGCATGGAGTAGGATAAAGAGAACTGTGCCTTCTCTCTCTCGCATTCCTCATTCTCCCCCTTGCTGGAGTAACTAGCTTTCTGTGTTGAAATGAAGTATTTCTCTCCCGGCAAGTACAGCAGACAGAATCCAGCTGAACTTCAGTCATGCTTGCACAGCCAAGCTACTGAAATTCGAACACCCTCGCCAGCAGTGCAGTGATGCACCTTCCTGCGTTCCTTTCCTGTGGTAGGACAAAAGTCTCAGTTTCTGACTCTAATCCCTCTAATGAAGGCTAAAATGCTGCTACCATGGAATATACTGACTTTACAGAAAAATCTTTCTTGACAATGAGGTCAACAATGCAAGCACGTCTTTTCCCATTAGGCACCAGCTGCTATCATTTTTGAATGCTATGTTTTAGCCATATAGATGGTGACTGGAGATCATCCAGCTCAGCACTGGTTGGAATGAGATGCACAGTGTGCTCTAGGACATGTGTGTGGGACAGGGAGCCAGAAGTTCCTCAGATGCAGCTTAGTTCCTGTTGGAAACTTCTGTGATGTTGGTCAAGCCACTTACGTACTACTGCTGGCCTCTGTTTTCTCATTTTTCTAAAGGAGACCAAAGTCTACTGTTTCACAGGGATCTTACAAGGATTTACCTTAAAATATACTTTAATGGTTAATCAGCTTTTCCATTATGGAGTACTTAGGTTATTTGGCTGGCTTCAGACACACAAGCTCACACAAATGCTATACATAGAATACTTTTGTGGAATATTTTGTGTTTGGCTCATCTGAGTCATGGTTTCCATTCAAAAAGAATAGTGAAATAATTCAATTGTTTTAATTTTCGCGAAGAACCTCATAATAAATGCTTTCAGAAGAACTGGGAAACAATGTGTGATAAAATCATTAAGCTTATGTAGCTTATCAGGGTTGAAGGTGGAGTTGAAGGTATATATATGCTGTCTACCAACAAGTTGCAGAATGAAAAACTGAGGGCAGTTATGGTATAGCACACGAAAAGGAAAAGAACAGTCAAGTAAAGAGAGGACAATACTGATCATTTGATGTTATGCCAACAGTTGGCCCCAAATAAGTTTAGGATGGAAATTTAGAAGACAATTCCAAACCATTAGAAGCAACTTCTGGAATGACTTAGTTGCAGGAGCTGAGGAGAAGCCGCAGCTTTTAAGATGAAGATAGGGTCACTTCCAAAAAATCATCAGAGGGGTACTTGCTGGTTTGCTTTCCAGTCCCTAATTTCTTCAGCTATACCTGTTGTCCTAGGTGTCGTCCTTAATTCTGTTATCTATAATTAAAGTTCTGGCCAGAGTGGGCAGCGCATCTCACATTTTTAATGTTAATAGAAAACCCATGGCCTTTTAGGGACATTTATTCACTGTCCCTCAAGAAGATGAAAGATGTAACTCTTGATACGGTAACCTGACTACCTGTTACTTAAAATCACTTGCCTTCTTAAAGCTCATGACAGGATAAAGACTACAATTTTGAAGTATTCCAAAGTATTGCTTTATTTTACTCAAATCACTTTAATCAAAACCAAAAAAATACCATCTAAATGAATTAAACATATGATCCTTTTCTTATAAAAAATTGTGATAGATGAAAAACCGATACTGAGTTTTATACACACACAGCATGAGTGTGAAATTTTTATTAGGTCATCTGCCTTTAATTAAAACATTTTTTGTTATGCTCGTGCTATTCTAGGATAGGATGTTTTTGTCATTTTATGGTTTCATTGGGCTATGGAATATTCCAAACAATTTGAAAATGTGGTTAGATTAGTTTTCCCTTGGGTTTGACCTCAGTAAACTTATCTTGCGGTAAAACTAGATGGCTTTGCTTTCGTTGTGTTTATTACCTCAAGACAGTTGTGTGTTTAATTGATATAACATGAAAAGGGGAGTTAGGGGGTGTTTTCTGTCCTGTCGTTTTTTTTCCCCCTACCCCAGAGCTGAGCTTTGAGTCATTCCTCCACGAGGTCCTACTCCCCGTCGCTGAAGAGGCCTGTTGTTCTGTGGCACAGGAGGGTGGGGGAGAGGCGACTTGAGTCATCTTGAATGGTTTGCCCTGGCATACATTTCCTGCCCATAAATTGGGATTGGCAAGGCTCGTCCGTGGCAGGCAGCCTCGCAGTTGTTCCAGTTTTGCCTCGAACAGCGTTTCCTGCAGCCGCGTGATGCGCGCGGCCCTATGCGTGTCTTTAGGGCGCACAAATGGAGATGAAGGCAGCTTGGTCGCACGCCTTGAGCAAGCGCCGAGGGCGCTCGAAGGCGTTGGCCCGTGTGCCGTGAGGGTTTGCGGGCAGGCGAGGATTTTAATATTGCTTGTAAGTTAGAGCCTGTTCCTTAGATACCATTCAACCCTTCTTGGAGCAATTCCGGCAAAATAAAAGACGCCAAGCGTTAGTTAGCACGGGTGCGTTTTGGCAAATCCTTCCTGGCAAGAAGGGCTGGTAGCCACCGATTGTTTAATGCTTTGGGGCGAGAAATAATTCAATTTGTTATTGATTCACATGGAAAAAAAAAAAAAAAGTTTTTCGCAGCAATGCCAGCTTTTGCTTAGAAAACCATTCCCAGCTTGTACGTTTCAAAAATAATAATAAGGGCAAATTAATAATAATAATAATAAGCTTTTGCACTTAGGGAGCAGGGGTCCTCCCCGCAGCCAGCCAGAGAGGGAGGTGCGCGTTTTCACGTGTTTCCACGTGTTTTCCCCTTTTTCCCCCGGCAGCGAGCGCCTCGGCGGGGGGAGAGAGCGCGGCGCTGGCCTCGCTGGCAGCGGCACGAAGCGGAGCCGAGCCGAGCCGAGCGCGCTGTGTGCCAGACATTCCTCTCGTTCGCTCGGCTGCTGGCCGGTCCTGAATGCGTCCGTGTCTGCGTGAGGCGAGGGAGTTTCCTGCTTTAAATCACCAGCAGGCTCCGGCTGGGCGTTCCCGCTCTCTCTCGCGCTCGCTGCCCTTTTTTTTTTTTTTTTTTTTTTTTTTTCCTTCCCCCCTCAATGAGTTGTCCTTTGTGTAACCCCGCTAATTCAGAAAAATTCTCCGCGGTAATTGGAACTGCCCCGTCACGTGGCCGCCGCCCGCTGATTGGGCGCCCTTAATTGGCGGGTCGCTATAAGAGGCGCGGGGCGGCGGCGGCGGGCGCGCAGCGGCCCCGCTCCCGGTCCTGGCGGCGCTGCCTCGCGGCACCGGGGCGGGGGGAAAGCTCCGGTAGCGAGCCGGTACGGGACGAATTTGGGGGGGCCCGCACCCCCGGTGGGGCCCCGGGAGCCGGCTGTCATCAGGAAATGGCTCCACTGGGTGAGTGGGGAGGAGGGAGAGGGAGAGGAGGGAGGGAGCGCACCTGGGGAGAGGGGGGCGCAGCGCCTCCCCCTCGCTGCTTTTCTTTTTTTTTTTCTTTTTTCTTTTTTTTTGGTGGCGGGGGAAGTTTTTTAGGGACTTGTAGGAAGCCCGGCTGGCCTGGGGGGAGCCCGGCACGCGTGGCCGTAGAAGCCGCCCGTTGCGCGTTTTATGCGCGGGGGCGCAGCCGGGTGTGTGTGTGTGTGGGGGGGGGTCGGGGCGGGTTTTATCCGCATGGGGACCCGTGGGTTGGGGTGTGCAGCCGGGCACAGCCCCCTGCTGTTCGCGGCTCCCCCGGGGCTCGCATCCCGCCGGGAGCTGCGGAGCCGGGGGCAGGATCGGGGCGCGATGGGGGCGAGCTCCGGGGTGGCGCTTTGGGCTCGGCTCCCGCATCCCATGCGGGATCAGGAACCGGCTCGCTGCGTTGGAAGTGTAAACGGGAAGGCGTCTTTCAATCCGGTTTTGAGCGCGGGAGCTGTTGCTGCGGGAGCTGCCCCGAAATGGGGGCAGATGGGGAGCAGGCGTACCTGTAACGCAGCGCAGACCTTGCCTCTCGCTGGGTAAAGCGGAGAGCGAATATATTATCGTCTGCAAGCCGTAACTGGCGCTTCAAATCTGTTAAGATTTGTGAGTTTTATTTTTACTTTCTTTTTGAGCTGTAACTTCTTCAAGATGCGTTCAGGAAAGCACTTGGGTGGCAGGTTAAATGAGAGCATGCTCTGGGTGACACTCCTGGTTTTCTTGGTTTTAAAGCTCTTGGTTTAAGTGCCCTCGATTCCCCTGATGAAGGTTTAAAAAAAAAAAAAAGAGGGGGGGTAACTACTTAGTGAACTACTTAGTGTTGAGATTACATTTCTGCTCTGAAGTTTGTCTTAATTGTTCAAAGGCCTTTCTCTCTTTCCTAATACAATTTTCGGAAGCTCTTTGAACAATGCTTTATATAAAAATAGAGCTCAAGGTTGCCGTGTAGCTAAATTTATAGTAAAAACGAGTAGGAAACGTCTAATAAGAGAAGCAATAAAAAGAATAGATTTCAAGATAAGCGTGTCTTCTAAAGGCACCGTGCCTTAGCAAATGGGGAAGAGTGCAACCCGACTTCTGCTATCAAAGTCTCCTTCTTAGCTAAGGTGTGGCTCGCACCACCTGAGGAAAAGGCTCTTTTCAGTCTTGAGCAAACTGCTCTGAGGTCCTGTGATCGTCTTGGGGCTGGGGAGCAGCTCTCTGCAGCTGGGTACGTTTTTACTTATAGATTTACCAATTAAAATTCCAGAGGAAGAATTCATAAGGTTAGCATTCTTGCCAGAGGTCCCCCCTCCCTTCCCCTCACCCTCCCGAAAATACAAAGCACATACTACTCTGCTTGAATATCCAAAGCTTGAGAAAATACAACTCTAATGGATTTGTCATATCTTAATAAAATGATTAGCAACCTCCCGCTGGGGTTCACTCACCTGTTTTGAAATACATGTACGAGGTGAAGAGTGACTGATTTAAGCATAAACTGAAATTTCAGGAATTAAACAAACATGTTCCAGTCTAATTCTGTTTAGATCATGTCTGTTACTTGTATTTTGGTTTGTGTCATACTGTTGACTGTTCCAGTTTATTCATTTAAAAAAAAAAAATCATACGTTTTGTAGTATATGATCTCATGCAAAACCACATTTTGCGCTAATTCTGTTAGTATGTTTTTGCTGTCTTTTTGTGAACATATGTAATGAAAACATTTGTTCTGAAAGGAAAGCATTTGGAATCAGAAAATGCTGGGAGGGGGAAGAACCTGAAAAGAAAACTGTTATGGGCAGAACTTGCAATATATCGTAATGGCTATTTTCAATAATTATTGCAAGTGTGGTGGTGCTTCTTCACGAATGCAGAGAAGGGCAGATATGGGAAAAAAGTAAAACTGGCTTTTTGTATGTCAGCAGTTATAGTTTGCGTCAGCTGGCATCTCAAATACTGAAAGGACTACGTGGCTGGGTCGCTTCTGTCCCTAGTTTAGAGCTGTTTGGTAGTGATGCAGTAGTCGATTGAGTCCGTAAAATGTTTTGTTTATGTGGATGGCAAGAGAGTGTGAACATGTGGAGAGTGCTTGCCTCTAGGATACAACACTATTGAGTAGTGCTACCCTGAACTGTCAGATAAAAGCAAATTCTGCACTGGTTATTAATTTTGATTTAATATCAATACTCTTATGTGCCACGTTACTCCTTGTTCACACGTACACCCTGGGTGTAAATTTTTTTCCAACCAAAACATTTTTCAGGTCATGGATATCAGAAATCCTTCTAATAGTTGCGATGACTTACGGAAACTTCCAATGCGTGGTGTGTGACACCTCCCGCCCCCAGAGCATCTTGAACTGGTTAGATTATATAAGTCAATTCAGTGTCTGAATAGACTTTTTTTCCCCACTAAGATGTTGGGGTGGGGGAGGCATTTTGTTAAGTACGATGGTTTATCACTTCTTAGAACATTATTCATTTTTCTTCCTAGGAATTATTCTTGGGTTAGCAGTTATACCTCCAGATACCTGTAATTCGGGGAAAGCTTTCAATAGGCAAGGACACTTGCTTGCAGTCCCTGAAGATGTTATGTTTATTATTATTTAGTGAGAAGGAAGAATGAGTTGCCCCTTAGCGTGCTTGCCTTGACTGTAGTTCTTTGAGCTGTAAGATCTTTTCCTCTTTATGTTCTTCTGCCTTTGCTGAAGTTTGAAAACTGGATTCTTGATGTGGAAGTCATGCTATATAAATGCAGAAACATTTTGTTCACCCAGCTGTAACTTTAGTACTGCAGATGGTTCTTCTGCACCTATAACTGTTAGAAATGCAGTGTAATATGACTGCAGTAGTTCTCCCAGGGGGGCAATCAGGCTATTACGTCTGCCTTGATTTGTTCTTACAAATAACTTTCCAGCTCTTGCTGTGATAAGTAGAACTGATGTTACTTGTTTGCTTGGGGTTTGTGAGATAGAGAGAGCACCTTTCAAAACACGTGTAAGACATGGCACATGCATAGACTCGTGATAGGCTGTTAATATTGCTGTTAGTATCTTATTGGAAATTCTCTGCACAATGAAAGTGAAGCGTAAGATACTAGATGAGGGGTAGACTGAGGTGGAATATATGTCTAAATACTTCTGTCTCTTGCACATGATAAATGTAATTACAGCAGCTTCAGTTGATAATGTCAAAGCATCATCATTAACTTGCTTCTATGAATATCGTGTATTGTTCCCAAGGTTGATAAGCAGTATAGATTTAAGTATGTGATACATAGGTACAAATAGCAGAAGTCATCCGTATCTCAGAAGATCAGCAGTTACAGGACAGAAGATGAAGCTTCTCTTATGACTGAGATTAATGAAGCAAAGCTTAGGAATTAATTCACTCAAGAAATGGTACATAATGGTTGCATGTTTTTGAAGCTGATCACGGACTGATAACCTACAAATGCAAGGCATGAAAAGGAAGGAACTACATGGCATAAAAGAGGTTCTTTGGAGGACCATCACCCTGCCCTGAGGGTTAAGTGAATTGTTTTTAAGCAAATCCTGGTGGCTGTATCTCTAATTTGTTCTTAAAGATACCTGACAGAGGAGTATGATGCAGCTCTGCAAGAAAGCTTGCCTTCTGTTGGTCTGCCTAAAAATAAAGCCACTGCCTAACATGGCTATTCCTAGTGATAAGTTTGAACTGCAACCAGTTGCCCAAGGAGAAGGGACTGTACCCTATTTTCAAGCTGCTGTACTTACGTGCTGGTATATTCCCCCACTGTCTTGAACTTAATCATCTTGTTGCCTGAATAGAGCTCAGACCTGCTGAAATCAGCTAAAATAATGATAATCACCAGGAAAAGGTGGGACTAGGTATGGCTCACAGGAGGGCACTGTCTGCTGTCTCCTAGACATAATTCTGTTTCTAGAGAGTGAGATTTCTTTCTAAAGGTAAAAAATTTCACCCTTGAGTGATGATGGTACAGAACAGCTGGATAACAAGCATCTTTGTTTAGGGAAGAAATGGTAGCTGTTCTTCAGAGAAAGTATGCTCTACTATGCATTATATCATGGGGTATTGAACCAGGTAAACTGATGATCTAACACAACAACAGAAAAACTAGGAAAAAAACAAGACAATACTTTCCTGAGATGGGAATACATACTTTTTGTATACCACCTTTCAGATTCTTAACCTATTCCAAAAATGTTCTTTCTTCATTAGACTGCATTATGGTTGATCTTTTCTCATGCTCATTCAAGAAACAAGTTTTCTAGGCCAGCAGTTCTGTTGCAGTTCTTGCTTTTATCTTAGCTATGGCACCAAGAAGACATGCTTTTACCCTATATGTTTATAATATAATAAACTTCTGTCTTTCTTGACATCCAGCCATGCCAAGCTCTCAGTAGTGCACATGTCCATGTTGATAACTTCTTGGTGTTTCCAAAGGTCTTTGTAGGTGGGGTGTATGTGTGTGCAAAAGGTCTGAATGCATAGATGCTTATTCATGCTACCGTGGCACATGCTTGCATTTAATGTCAGACAGTGATGCTACTCCCCTGGTGAATCTGCAGCCTGGAGTTGTTCTCTGAATAATGTGAAGTTAACGTCAACAGCTTGAAAAGAATTACGTTGGTCTTCTTTGTGGTAATTCTGAACTACGTCTTTACAATAACCGTGCCCATTGCATGTGAGCATCTTCCTGAGGACTGTTGGTTTCCTCCTTACACATTTGCTTGTGTTACTGAAATGTTGTGCTCTGCAGTTATTAGGTGATGAGATTTATCTGTTTCATAATCATCTTGCACCAGATGTTTCATTTTTCTTCACTGTCAGAAATATCCACTATAAATAGGTGCATAGTGCTGTGCAGCTTTGTAGCTGTCTTGGTCATGGTGAAACTGTTTATAAATCAGTGCTCATTTTAAGAGCAACATCTGGTCTAAATTTTGCAGCCAGCTGTTCACACCTTAAGGAAAACGTCACAGGTCTGGATGACTTGTGAATAATTAAATATTTGTATTCTACTAATCTTTTGCTGCCCTTGCCTAGCAAGTGTGTGGTTGGGCGATAAACATGAAATGGTTTCTACTAGCAAATGTTGCCTGTATCTTTACTTGAAAATACTTGGAGTTGTTGTGGTTTTGAGGGGCCTGTTTTGCTTTGTCTTCTTAATTTGCATTGGGGGGGTGAGGGGGAGGGGAACAGAAGTTAAACAAAACAAAACTTTACATAACACCATTGAAAACATTTAGAAACAGACTTATTGTGTACAAACATTAAGAAAGTATCTCACTTCAAATTTCAGGCTTAGTTGAAAGCTATGATCTTGTGATAAGGAAGGCTCAGCATTCAGAGGTATGCTTTACAGGATGGGAATTCAAATGCTTTGAATGGGAGATGGTCATGTGAACATGAACGTAGATAACATGAATGTAGATAACATTCCTGGTTTTGTATAAAAGGGGCAGAAGGGGTGTCTGAAAAATTCAAGAATGTGATGGAATGGTACACTTAGCTGTTCTGATCACTTCATTTTTTTTTAAGATGCCTCCTAATTATTTGTTGTTTTTTTTTTTTTTGAGCTATTTCCTTAAGTTAGTTAACTTATGAGGATTAAGCTTCCAAGCAAATCTTGCAAGTTGGTAAGGTTCTGACCAAATTCACTAGTGAATAAGATGAAAACCTTTGCATGGGAGGGAGCCTTACTTAGTATCAACAAATTCCTCCCTCTTCAAGCTTTTGGCCTTAGTTAAGTTTCAGAATGAATTTATATATAATGAGGTATAAGTAAATACACATCATTAATGGCTCTGTCTGTAGTACCACTAATCATTTATCAGTGCACAATTCTTTCTGAATTGGTTAAATTTAAGTATATTTTCCAAAGCTTGAGGGTGTTTCCTTAGGTACTTGGTAGGGCATTGACTTCTCGAGAATTAAATGAGTAATAGCGTGTTCTTCTGGTTACTGTGTGCACTGAGTGTGTGTACTAGTATTAATCAATTTGCATTGTGGTTACTAATGAGCCTCAGGAATGAAGTGTCCACACTTGACGTAGACCCCATTGAATGAAAAACCGAGTGAAGCTTGTTGTCAGTAATCGCAGCATTTCCAACTTATCTCTAGCGACAGCAAGGCTAGCCTCTGGGGTGCCAGCTTCCTGAGCGAGCAGGTACCTGGGGCACAAAACAGGTGGGCAAAACGCCTGATCCCACCGGTGAGGTTTCATGGTGGGCAGCCGGAGCAGCCGAGCTGCTGTTGCAGCTGAGCTGGAGCTGTGGCTGGGAGAGCTCTGCCCCTCCGACCAAATTCCTCAGGGGAGGAAGGAGTGCATGGGAGGCCTCCCTCCCCGCAAGCAGCTGTGGAATGAGGATGAAATCCAATGTTTACTCTTTCTTCCGGAAACTATAGGAAACGCAGCGCTCACGTACATTGCATAATAGTGTTTGCAGTTGTGATAGGGAGAGCCCAAATACGATGCAGGGAGAATGTGGTATTGGAAACTCTGGGAGGGGGAAAAACTGCAGTAAGGGCTACAAAACTGCTTTGTCAGGGAACTGCCCTGCTCCTTGCTTAAGGGAATCTTTCTTCCGGTTTCTGAGCATCCTTAAAAGGTTTTTGACCTTCAGTTAGTAGGTGCCTGCTAAGCTGTGCTGCAGTGCAGTGTCATTAACACTTGGAAGTAATTGTCATTGTGAGCGGACAAGACACAAGACGTGCCTCGTGGCTGGGGTGGGGAACTGGAAGTCAAGTGACTGGTTGGTTTCCAGTCTGCTGCCTGATGTGGGCGATCTTCTGGTGGGAGTTGTACGTGATTTATTTTTCTTTAAGGGTGTTGCTCACTTCAAGCCCACCAATTGTTTGGTATTCTGCACTGTTGTCACATCCAGGGATACAACTTGACTTTGCACTGGCTGAACTTCTGAAAGGTTGGAATGGTTGATACCCAAGCACATGGTATCTTCATGTATGTCTCTAGAACATAAAAATGCTACACGCACTTGGTCAAACAGGTGCAGTATGAGCGAGACTCCTAATTGTCATTGCTTCACCTCAGTGATCACCTGCCTTTCTGGAATGACTCAAACTGTTAATTGAGAAATTAACAGTTAAACAGGTCTTGCTAAGAACTTCTGTAATACTGCAGCTGGAGCTAAGGATGGCAAAATCTCACTTCATGTTCAGAAAACCAGAGTGCTTTCTGACAATGGGTTTGAGGCTGTGGAAGGAATGAACCTCTGGGTCTGTCTGAAATGCACGTAGTGTTAGAGAAAGTATACTGATGTCAGGAGGATGCTTGAGGTTGCAGCTGCCTTGTGGGTTTCGTTTGGCCACTTTCGGTAGGCAGAATGACATGGAAAAATGGCTCGCTTCTGAGTATGAAATGTGACATCTTTTAGTGGTTACGTTCATAACAGCAGCACAGTTACTATTGGGAGGTACCTTTTTAAGTAATAAAACTGAGATGTACCACTTCTTTGTCTTGTGATGAAAATGACTCTACCCTATGTAGATGTTTCTTTCTTGGAAATGTGTTGTAGTAGCACTACTATAGCAAAGATTGCTCTGGAAAAGATAAAATATTGGGCTGTATGTAGAAAAGGAGAGCAGAAGATGGCATATTTGAGTAAAACTCTTAATTGCCTCTCGACTCTCAAGTGGCAGGTCTTCTCAGATGAAGCTAGCAGATGCTCTGTGCCTATCTGTTCTGTTAGGGAGGGGAAAAAAGCTTTGTTAACAACCTGAGTGGTGTGTCTTCCCAAAAAGTTTCTGCCTGAAGAGTTGCATCTTGTTGCCAGAGTGCCCCTTGATAAGGAGTAATGTTAGGGACTGTGGCTGGCTTGGTTTGGGTGTTTTTAATATCACTTTGCTACCTGAAAATTGGTCAACTGAAGCTTTCTAATTTCTTGGCTGAAGCTGAGTAAATAATCCTGTGGTAGAAGAGCAGTATGCAATACTACAGAAGTGCACATCGGTTAAAAAGTGCCTAGATATGGGCAGGGAAGCTTAGTCAAATATTCCTTTAGGGAGGAAAAAGAAAATACTTGTATGCTGTAGATAAAGCTGCTGCTTTGTGACACCTTGGAGAGCCAAAACTATTTGGAAAACTTCGTGAGATGTCAGGTTAACTTTTTTTAATGACAGTGTTCAGTTCAGGAAGCCAGTTGTTAGACATGTGCAGCAGAGGTGTTAATGGATACATGTATTCTGAATAGTTTGGTTCTGCAGTCAGGCTGCAGTTGTTTTTCTTTCTGGAATCCAGTATTTACCTTCCTAATTTGTTTGGTGCAGAGCTGCTTCCTTGGCATCTTGTCTATATATGCAATTTTATGGAATTTAGTGGGCTTTTTGGGACATGCTGGTAATCAAAATTGTTAAATCGTTTAGACACCTTGATTTAAAAACAACACACCCACTTCATTGTGATGCTATTCAGGGAAATGATTCAGTGCAGTTTCGGTGGGTTTAAACAATGGCTTAGTGGCACACCTATTTTGTAGAAAGCTGACTTTTTAAATGGGATGCCTGTTTTCTGCAAGTCTATACATAGCTAAGAGCCCTACACTGATACTTGGTACTACGCATGTCCTTCTGTACAGAGCCTCCTTCACTGCACACTGTTTTCCCATGCATTGAAGATTGAGTGAATTGGATTTATTGGAGTGATTTGTTGGATGCCAAGTTTAATTTTCTGAACTGTTTTATCATGCCATAAAACATACCTAGGAAAGAGCCAATTCACACACAGTGTATGTGTAGTCACTCCATTTGTAATGGTACACTTGATCTCTTTTTACATGCTACGCACAGGTTGTGATACCAACGCTAGCTCATTTGTCTTTACCTTTTTATTCATGGCCAGTTTGAGTTGCAAATAGTAAAATACACTCATGTTTTTAAGTCTTGCACATAATCTTGTGTTCAGAAGCAGTAGAACTGATACTGACAGTAAGCAGCAGTCTGTGGCGATAAAGATAGATTGTGAAAACACCTTCAAGCTGAGTGCTGGTGTGTCAATACAAAATTTCTAGCTGTAGTCTCAAATACAATGTGAATCTTGATGGCTTTATTTCTGCCCACGTGCATTTTAGGCACACACTTGAGTGAGTGTGCAGTGGATGGGTACTGTACAAATGAGTCAGTTCCTGTTCCTTTGGCTGAAGCTTCGTTAGGAGTTCTCAAAAAAGTATTTCAGAATGTGGATGTGGTCAACATAGTCATTTTCCAGGCATCTTGAAGGAAACCCACATCAACTGTGAAAGTGAACTTTGAACTCCTCTGTCCTGCCACTAACAGACCTAGAGCCCTGCTGGGTGGGAATGCTGGTTTGCATCGGTTTACATCTTTACTCACAGTTTGCACTTCTTGCACTTGAGATTAAGTGCTCAGCTATTTTTCAGGAGAATTTCCAATGATGCTTTTGTGTGTGACTGATTCACTGCTTCACTGGTGGTACATCAGATAGACGTGTAGTTAGAAACAGCTTCTGACAAATTCGAAGCCACATCTAATTGTTCAGCACATATTTAAGTAATGCCGAAAGTGGTTAAACTCACTAGGATCTGTAGTGTTATTTCTCTGTTGTTATGGCAAGATGTGGTACAAAACACTTTACTCCCACTATACCTCCTAGGATTTAATATGTACCTTTAGCTGAATAAGTTCTTCTGGAGGCATCAATTATTAAAAGGGATCTTTTTTTTTTTCTTTTGGGATGTCAGATGGATTATTTTCACTGAAAATGCCTTGTACTCTAAATCTTTGCCTTTTTAGAATGTCATCTTTTTAAACATCTTTCCAGTTGTCTGACTAATGCAGTGGGTTTTTTTGTAGATATAGTACTTGCGATTATGTACGCATCATGCAGGCTATGAATATACCAGGATTTGAGCTCTGGAGTTATCTCAAAAATGACTGTTTTAATACATTTCCTCTAGTCATTGGTATGTGCAACTCTACCATCGAATTGTTATCTTGTGCTGATGTTTGTATTCATGTAGCTCATTGGATTTCCCCATCGGTTACCCAGTGATGCTGCATGAGGCATTCTGCCAACAAAATGAAGAAACTTCCTGACAGCCTTTCGAAGGCTACTCTAGTGATACGGTAAAGCAAATACTTGACTCCTCAAGTCTGTAAGTGGCAATGTACGCTTCCTTCAGAAGCAAATGCTTCTATGCAGATGATAGGAAAATGTTTTCAATGTGTTAGAAAACATAAGTTCCAGGTCTCTTACCTGGAACCCTGTGCATCAAGTATAGAGTGGTAATTGTGCTGTATAGGCATGAACTACAAAGAGCGGCAAAGCAGTGCTATCCATAACTCAAAAGGTAGTAAATGACTCCAAGTGTAAGGCTGAATGTGTTAAAGTGTTTTTTGACAGACTGCAGTAAAGAAATTGTTTCATGCCTTATTTCACATGTCCACAGTAGTTGTTGTGAATATTTTATGGACAGAGAAATGAAGAGAAATAAGACAACCTGAGTTGATGATGCCATAAGCAGACATAGAGCAGAAAGTCAAGAGTACCCATCTTCTTGCTGCCTGTCAGAAGCATTCACATGCATGTTCCCCCCCCCACACACACCTTTGGAAAAGTGAGGATTAATGATGCTGGCAGTCTGACAATATTTCATGGTGTTATTGCTGTGCATTACAAAATATCAGTCGTATCTAAACTTTACTGGATGGATTGTCGGGACAAATTCATCTGGTGGTTTTTGAAATGTTCTTTCATAGTTTGAATTTCTTTGTTAGTATACTACAAAGACATCTTCAGTCTTTCTTCTCTTCCTCTGATATTAAGAATGAAAGTATACAGTGTGAGATCTGAATTTTAATATGGCCAAATTTAAGTTGTCTTACTGTCATTTTGATCTGTAATTTTTTCTTCCAAAATTAAATTTAATTAGAAGAATGTGTAATATTCATTCCTGTGACTGTTTTAACAGTTCACTTTGCAGTAAATGGCTTTCGTTCTTTTATTCAGGTAACCTTGCTTTAGCTAATTCACTGTGAGTAAATCTGGAACTCTCCATCACTTGTCTTCTGGGCTTAACACAAAGGTTACCAGCAACATCTAAACACATGTCTATAGGTATACCTCTGCCAGTATGTCTTGCAGTAGTAGAGAGGAGGCCTCGCTCATTAAACCACGTCTGTTCTGAATTACAGTCTTCATTCATAATATTGATGGAATGCACACATGAAGTGGTCAGTCTGCATCCCATGCTTAGTAATTCATATTTGCTCTCAAGTTGCTTCTGAGTTTTTTGTGCTTTTGAAATGCTTATAGCATTCAGGCATGCAATATGTTTGTCTTCCCAGTGGGATATTTTATTGGTCATCCTCATGGCCCTGCTTGGATGTTTCTTTTTCTCTTTAAAAAAAAAAAAAAGACTACATTCAGAGTATACTCTGCCATCACTTTTTTTTTTTCTATTACCAAAGACAGAAAATGAGGAAATTTTGGGATACAAACTTGAGTTGGAACAGGCCTGATTTTAAATCCAAGTGTTAAACAGTTGAGTTTAATAGTGCCTAATAAGTGCGCATTGCAGTAAATCAAATTAGATGAAGTAGGTCAGGTATAGCCCATGTTCCTATAACATAGCCTGTAGTGATAGTCTGTTTTGAGTTTTTGCGTTTTTCCTAAGTATGTGTTAGGAATTGGGAATGCCAGCTTCTCAGCAGAGCTCTTGATGGTTTTCAGTTGGAGACTGAAGGTCTTTGTGTATACCATGGGCATCTCACCCACCCTTGCAGCGCTGCTTATTCAGACCAGTTTGGGAGTCCTCATGAGAAGCTCCAGTAAGAACTGCTGTTTTAATGCAACGTTTATAACTCAAAACAGCTTCTTGTATGGCAGAATGAATTAACTTACCTGCCATTGCATGCTACAGCATTGAAGTGTTTCTCTCAAAGTTTCAGTAGTCGATATTGCTTAATATATTAAACATGCAGCTCAAAACTGAGAGCACTTTGGCATTGTTCTCTGTTCTGTCATAACCAAAATCTAATAGTAATTTAAATATTTAATCTTGTGTGGATTGCTGATATTTCATACTGCTAAAGATTTTACTTTGAATCTTTTCAAATACCCCAGGGTATGCTAGTCCACATTCATTCCTCAGTACTGTGCCATCTCTGCCAGCCCTGAATTAAATCTTTATTCTAAGATTATCTTAGCCAAAGTTATATTGCTTCCTATTTGTTTGTCTTACTTGGAGGGTTGTATGTATTATTTAATTTGAATATTCCTGAGGGTTCTGGAGTTTTTCTATCCCAGTGAACTGAGTACTCTATAGCTACTTTGTAGTTCTTTACAGCTATATTTTATATAATGGTCCTTAGTTATTTTGTCCTTTTTTGTTGTTGTTGGAGATGGCCTAAAACCAGTTCACAGTATGGGAAAAACTAGAAAATAATCTTGGCAAGATTCTGAGTAGATAAAATGGTCAGGAGATTATATCTGCTGTGGGAGACGATTCTCCAGCTGGTTTCTCCTCTCTTCTGTTTCATGGTAGTTATATCACTTGCACAAGATATTTCCACAAGTTCATGCTTCTTCCGGGTTCCATATTTCCCTTTCTGAGAAAGGGGTAAAGTAAAAGCTAAACACATAATCTGTTCCGTATTACAATATGGTCATATATACTTTTTGACCTATTAAGTTTGTGGCTTTATGGTTTTTCTTCGGTATCCTGTTCATCTACTTCTAGTATTGGCTGTTAAACTATGCCAAAGTCATCTTTGTATGTCACAAGTAACCTTTAATTTATCAACAGTAGTGGTAGCGATGTCAGCATCTCTCGCATCCTTGAGACCTGTTCTGGACTTTCCTGCTTTTTTACCTTAATTATTGTGACCCTTTGTAAAAACTTCCTGATTGCAATCAGTATGTACAGACTGCTTTTACACTGCAATAAGGGGAAGCAGCCCCTTATTTGCTGATCTCTTCATTATGGGTGTGATGCCAAGCATGAGAGGTCATCCTGGCTTTGACTTCCACGTGTCACTCAGATGTTTATAACCTCATTAAGTAACTCACTGATGGCCCATGTAGTACTGTCCCAGATCTAAATAGATCCTTCTGCTTAACTATATCATTAGGATGGCTCTGACATCCATCTCTCTCCCCTGTCAGTGTACTTGTTTGTCCATGTTTACCTGATCTCATCACTCCAGTGCAAGTGTGTGTTTGTGTATTTATGTATACGGGAAGGTACAGAGGGATCTTCATTTAAATGGTTGTTTCAGTAAGACATAATCTTTGTTTCCCTATGGAGTCTCAGTCTGTGTCTTAAAAATCCTCAGCTTGTTAATTTGTAAAGCTGGAAGTGTGACTTCTACCACAATGTGCCTGGGAATACCAACTTGGAGTAAGAAGTGTAGTAGCTTTAGAAGCATTTATCAGCTTTGACACTGCTGTATTCCTTCTTACACCACAGTTCCTGCTTTCACTTAAGTTAAATACGGAATATTGCACACCTAGTGCTGTGCAGGTTTGTGTTTGTAACCTGCATGTGACTTGCTGGTGTGTATTACTTCATCCAGATTTAATTAACAGTGGTAAATATATTAGCACTGGGTTCTGTAGAGTAAGAATCTATTTTAGGAAGTTTCTTAGTAACAGCAACATTGTACCTGTTGCTTGTTGTCTAAGCATACTTCTGCTTGCCCTTTATGGTCTGAAGGAAGCAAAGTCATGTGAGCAGTGGGAGAGACATACACATTTAGGTCTCTGTGGCATAGTAGCATGCTGTTGTCATGTGATAATCTTCAGGCGAGATAAAATGTGTCACTGGCTTTCAGATTTATTTTGTAAAGATTTTTATTAACACTTCAGAACAGCGATCCTTTTTAATGTTGTTGAGAAGCTTGATCTTGTACATAACTTGGAGAATAGTTATTCAGAGCAGCAATTGTGGTTTAATTTCAAAGTTTCAGGAGATCTTAACTTGGTGCGTCTGCTGTAATGGGAATTGTGCTCCCATTTCCAGCATTGTAAGTACTTGAATATTCCTGTATACTCATCATTCGTGTCTTAAATTGTCTGCTTAAAATGTATCTTTCATTGAAGTTGTAGAGTCTACATTTTCATAATGTACATGTGAGTAACATAACACTCAGCCCTTCCCAATGCATTGTGTAACTTGCCTTGTGTTTCCAGGAAAAAAAAAAAAGCTTGTTGTGTAAGATAAGAGGTGTGAAATTTTGTGTGGACATGTTTTCCTTCTCATTCAAGTGAGGATTGTCTTAGCACTTGCTGGGGAGAAGGAAAGTGGCTGTTGCCATACTGCCTGCCTTGGGGATCAAGTCCATCTTAACTCATAAGGCAAGACACTGTCTAAACTATGTCTGTAGTTCAGGTTCCCTGTCTTGAAGGTTCACAATTGGTCTGTAGTTCATATTTAAGTAGTTCTTATATATTTTTTCCTGAGCTTAGACAGGTCTGCCTGGGGGACAGAGTTGGTTTTCCTATAAGAATAGTAAGGTCGTGGGAAATAGTTTAAGTTGGTTTACAGCATAAATGTAGTGAACATCATATTGCAGCTGACAGTGTGCTGGAGGAGTTACCTCTTCCAGTTGAGTTCACTCGACAGTAAGGTAATTAGGAGAAGAGGGTGGGGAACAGGACAGCAAATAATTCATATTCACCACCCTCCTATTGCGTGTGAGGGTGTGATACAGAAGCAGGTGGCTTTGTAGCGTCATCTCCATAATTGAATAATCAAGTGCCTTTATTGCAAAGTTCAAGTAACACATGAATGCTGTTGTTCTCCTCTGAAGTAAGCAGTAACTGCGCTTGGAAGAGTAATTATCCTTAAAGTAGGTCCTTGAGGACTACACAGAAGGATCGTACTGTCAGAGTTGGGAATTTAATCTTAAAAATTGTTGCTGTTCAGCTTGCCTTCAGATGCGTGGATCAAACTTGTCTCATCCCTGATATGCTTTCACTTATACACTAGGTTCCAATTCAGTGATATTTTCTTCCCCTAGTATTCTCTGTGCAGAGATACCATGAGTGAATGACGGCATCATGAAAGATGAAGGCCCCTGTTTTCCACAAAGACTAGATACTTTGCAAGTTTGAACCATATAGTAGTTTAAATTGAATTGCATACTGGGGAGTAGTTGAGCTTTTAGAGCCCAAGCATCAAAGACTATGCCCTGTTAGGGGTATTGGGAAAGGCTTGTCTGAATAAACTTAGCTGCCATCAGAGTTGAGTGGTGTTTGGTCTTTTTTTAATCTGAGCTGAATCATATCTGCACTAAAAATATAGTGTGTTGTGCTTAACCCATCTAGTTTCTGCTCATGTTTCAGTTGAATTGCTAGTCAAATTGTTAATATCTGGCATACTGGGGGTGTGCTGTTGCAAGGTGCATGCACGCTGTAAAAATATTTAAGCTAGCTAATGATCTGATAAAGTAATTCTCTGACACTGTTGAATCTTGCTTAGCATCTCTACTACAACAACATCGATGTGCTATGAGCATCAGCTATTTGCCTCTTAATGGCTGGGTGGGCCTCTTTTCGTGCAGGCAATATACCCCGATGTGCGCCCGTCATACGCATGCACAGTGTGTCTGGCGAACGTATGGAGCAGACACGGGGGCTGCAGACAGTCTGTGACTCACACCTTGCGTAGGTCTGGCTTAGGGAGAGGAGCTCAAGGGGTACACGGGTTGGCGGGGGGGATGGGGAGGGTTTGTTTTTTTTACGTTCCCACCCCGCCTCTTTCCTGCTTTGGCAATCTCCTGCCTTATGCTTCGAAATGCTGGTTTTGAGTCCACACAAGCAGATCTAGCTGGTGGTGTTTCTGTAATGCTGCGTCTACTGCCGGTGTGCAGAAAAGCTGCCTTCTGTACTCCCGAAGAGCCGAGCTGAAATGCTCTGGCAAGCTGTCTGACACTGTGCTCCTAAACAGAGACTTCATTGGCAATGTTTGCTGCTGCTTATATAAACTAACTTACTACAGTTTGGTGAACAAGTTAATTCAGTTTTTCATATTATTGCCATCCAGTGGACAGTTGCAACTTACAGGGGTGTGAGTCCTTAAAAACAATAGATGATAATTGAGTACTACTTGCTTGCAGAATACCATGGTCCTGATGCAGATGTTACAGAAGGGAGTATTATTACTTCTTAGCGTATGGATGCATATAGTTTAAGAACCTTAATTCATGGTTATACGCTTCCATGGTAACTTTATACCTCTCTTCAAAGGTATAGGCTCAGATAATCCATTAACTTCAGGGGATGTTTAATTCCATATGAAGCAAATTCTATTTATGCCTATGTAACTGATTATTTTGAGTTGATCTGTTTGTGTTTTTTTTATTTTGCATACTATAAGAGAATAAGTAAGTCTTTACAGCACCCCTTAAGGATTTTACTGTGAAGCCAGTTATCTACTTGCTTCAAATCCTTCAAAGACTGTTCATAAAGTCAACTCAGAAATAGGTTCTGGTTAAAGGTAACTGTGTTTTAATTGCTGATAAATGCAGCTTTAAAAACAAGCTAGTTACTTGGCCTCTGAGAATGCAAGTGGTTTTGCCTGTAGGAAGTTGTTTTAGAAGACTGTGCCAAGTGTATACCTCCCTAGGCTTGCTCATACTAGTACTCTCTGGTGGAGCAATTTAAAAAATGTCTTGGGCAGGATTTTCATAAATCTGTGCAGCCCAATCGGAGCTTCACTTAATGGAGCAATGTATAAATAGTGCGGAGAGTCAAGTGACCATCAGCTGGTCTGAATGGGTTTGACCAATGCAGTCACAGGGTCTGAGGTATGCAGAAGCTGGGATCACTGGAAACATGCTTTGCTGCAGAGAGATCCTGGCTCTGGTGTAATTATGTAACTGCAGAGGAATTTATGTGCGTAAGAATGTGTTTTAATTAGACACCTGTATTTAATGTTGGTTTCACCTTCTGTATCATTACCTTGGGTTTTAAAAAAAAAAAGTTGTACATTACTTTTCTACAGAGTTACTGCCTTGGTTAACTTTTTCATTAAGTAGTGCATATTGCAATGCATAGCTGAACTCCACAATTACACGTTTCCTTTGTAAGGAGTATGCTTACTCAGTTGAAACAATGCACTGAGTTGTTTCACTGAATTCAGAACTTAAGACATAATGGCTATTTGCCTAAGTTCATATTAGGTAATTAAAAGTTCTTGGCATGCTTGTTGAATGCTGAAATTCCATTGTATTGTGCATTAAGTATGGAGAAATATTTCTTAAACTGCAGTGCCAGTGCACTGACATGCAAGTTTTTGGCTGTCCCTGGTGATGACTTTATTAAGACTCGGTGAAACTGTCAGCTCTAAACTTGCAGAGATAATGACTTGCTTTCTGTCTGGGAAGTTCTTGGACCTAATATCTAGGTAACAACTGCTTTCTGTAAAGCATCCCCTGCCACATTTCTGAGTATTGCAATATGGATCTTAAGCAAACTAGTAAAAGGCACCTATTTCTTTTTGTTTGTCCACTTGATACCTGTGGCAGCATTGTCCAGAACATAATTTTATTTTTTTTCCAAATGCAATAATGTCATGGGAAGAACTATTGTTCAAAACCAGGTAACTGGTATTTCCCTCCCTACCTTCTGTGCTCTTTATACTGAGTAGCTATCTCCCTTTCTCATTACAGAATTCAACACCTGTCAGTGCCATCTCTATTCTTCTAATGTATTAGTCCATGATGTGAATCACTTCTGCTGCAATGTTGATTGATAAGGACCTGTTTGTTCTGTTTCCTGTCAATTCAACAGCTATGATTTTGGTTTTTAAAAAAGCAGTTGCTGGCTTCATTCAAATTGGAAAAAGTACAGTGCTGTATGTATCAGTATCTTTCTTGCCTTGGCTGATCGATCTACTTAAAGAACATTGTCATATTAAACATATATTGATTCAGCAAGTACAGGTAGGAGTATGTTAGGCAGTGATTCACAAATGTTCTTGTCAGCTGCCGTTGGATCTGATGCATAGCATACATCCAGTAGTATTTTTCAAATTTTGACCTCGTGGGGCCAGGTTGGCTCTTATATTTTTGGCAATAAACCTTCGTATTAGTACAGTTCACTAGTGTCAAGCATCACCTGTTCATATTATAGATGACAGGTGGCAGATTCTTCTAAATAACTTGGTGTTTCTTCCTTTCCACATGGTGATGAGAGTCCTGTTTGCACAAATATCAAACCCAGGCACTGCTCAGTTGACTGTGAGGATTCATGGCCTAGGCTTGTACATGTGGAGTGGGTCCACAGTGCTACAGGAAAGAGCTCCTGCATCTCTGAGGTGGCCACAAACCTCTCATCCCTGCAAGAGCCCTTAACATGAAGTGATGCTACCCATTGTCTCTTGGGGCACTCAGTGACCTTTTCCTATACTGCATACACTTGCATACCCTGCTTCTTTAGCAGTCTGGGGGTGGTTAGGAAATGCCATCCTGTGGCTGCCCCTCAGCAAAGTCTGCCCTAGAAGGAGAGTTGTACAGGCTCAAGGTGCTGCTCCTTCCCTCATTTCACTTACTGGTGGCTTACCTTTAAGGGGCCTGGCTAAAACTTGAGAATGACTGAATAGCTAACAATATAATGAAAACTCTTTTCCTAGTTGATTCAAATGCTCTTTCCCCATATGATATATGATAGAGATGAGTCTTGCTTCTTGCAATCTGTTGGGCTGTAACTGAGGGGAAAGCTGGAAGTGTTGCTCTGGCAGTGGGAATGGTTAGCCCAAGGCTGTGTCATGGTGAAGATCCAATAGAAGATTGTGGGCTTTTTTAGGTGGCTGTGAGAGGGTGGCTTGTCTTGAGGTGGATTGAAGGCAGGGAAGTATCATGAAGGCATAGGCTATGAAAGGAGGAAGAAGTGGAGAGGTTGCAGTAAATGAATTGTGCAGATCAAAGTTGTCCAGCAGAAATCTCTCATTATTTGTTTCTTGAGCTTTGGTGCTGCTGCTCTTGTGCTTCAGGTAGCGTTACGTACCCACTGCTGGCAAACTGCTGTTAGTTGTACAAAGTCTGAAGGTTAGCAGAGGTACTGGTATGGGGATCAGGTAATGTTGATTCATGCTTAATAAATGCTGTTTGTGAAAATGTATTGTGGAGAAATTCAGCAAGATGTGCATGCATCTCCTGTGCTGCTTTTACAGTGGGAATGTAACAGCAACCACTCCTTTCCAGAAAGAAGTACTTGATAGCAAGCTGTTCCAGTTAATTGCTTTTCAATAGACCGGTCCATAACCACTGATATTGTTGCTATAATCTGGTCAAACATTAATGGTAAAACTGTTGTAAACGATTAAATGATTAAAAATGTGTAGATAAACTCTTGCAGTCAGTTATGATTCTGCATTTTAAAAAAAGGCAGCAAAACACTTAGCGGGCCAACGACTGTTAAAAATATTGTCATTAAAGTTGAAAGTCTCACTAGTTCCCAAATGTTTTAATTAAATATTTAACAAGCTTTTGTAATTTGACCATTTTTTGGTTGTCTTTATTGATACTGACCTTGCCATGTAAAATATTAGTACTTCATTTCTGGAGTTCTTCAAGTATATTTTAGTCACCACTGGAAGGTCAAGTTAGACATATATCTATTCAGACTACTTTCAGATCTGCTACACTATAGTATAACAGGTTCAGCTCTGAAAAGAGTTAGAATTCTTTCAGTTGACACCAGAGACAAAAGATTTAAAATCTGTATATTCAGGAGCTTTTTATGCACAGACTCAAAACCCTGATCTCTAATAGAGTTAACTCTAAGTATCTCCCCTTCTCTGCTATATTATGTAGGAATTGTACTTTCCTTACTTCAATGTGGGATATATTTCACCATTTCAGGATTACCTCTGTGCCTTTACACTTCAATATACCTAATACTGTTCCTGACAGGGTGAGAACAGCCTGTGTTTTTTTTTGTTTTGCTTTTTAAATTCACAACTTGTACTATATTGAGGATTAAGGAGGGACTTGAGGTGACTTTGGTTCTACTATTAGTCTACTTTAAATTTGTGTGCGTTTCTTGTTATCTGCTTTTGGCTCTTTGCTAATACATGAGGATGAAAACAGGTTATTTCAGATTAAAGTTGCAGGAACACCCTGTGAATGCTTGTTAATTATAAAAGCTAATGACTGCATACCTGAAGTAATTCGGTCCTGGCAAGGCACTTTTCTGTTTACTATACACAGATCTCTTGTAGAACATTAACTGTAGAAAATTCTATATAAGAAGGCTTATCTACAGAAATGTTTCTTATACTGATTTTTTTTCTAATTGTTTCTGCAGGTCATGTTGGACTAATGCTGTGGATCGGTCAGCCCAGAACTTGTAGCTGCTCATCAATCGCTCAGTAGTCAGTGTAGATTCTGTCTTTACAATCAGCAGCTACATCTGGCTACTGGGTCTCTGATGACATCTCGTATCTTCTCTCTAGACTTTTTGTTGGATTTTTATCATCTCTCCTAGGTGCAGAGCAAGTTCACAGTGCTAACAAGTTAACATCTGAGGTGTGGCCCCAACCAAGTAAAGGATTGGATATCTCATGGATCTACCTCACAGTGGGAATCAGATTAAATACCTGGATATTGTGTATTGGGAAGCAGCGATGTTTTCCATAGCCTATTCTTGGGGCTTGTAGTAGTTGAACTGGTTGATATTTGCAAATTTGAGCTTAAAAAAACAACAAACACACACAATCTGGACTTCATTTTTTCTGAATGAAGAATCTTTAACCTACCCTAACCAAAGGACAAATGTTAAAAAAAGGCATCTTGGCAATATGACAAAATGTGACAATATATATGTATTAAGAGAAGAGATGTACTGTGAACTGTGGTGTGCACAGCTTCTGTTTATCACTTGTATGGGAAGACTGTCCAGGTTTGGGGCATGAACCTGGCATACAATGTAGATTTCTGTGTTTGTTAAGCAACAGCTACATTGTCTGCTGGGTTTCCAGCTGCCTGGAAATACAAAGTGGAGGGTTATCTACGTTTTGCTGGTTTTTGGTCAAGCTGTCTCATAATCTTGTATGAGGAAAACAATGCAATTGAAGTCCAGTGGCTGCCTGACTTCTTGTTCCAACTCAAGGGATCCAGCTGGTTTCAGCTAGAGCTAGTAACCAGAGTGGGCCTGAAACTAGTTAGGAAAAAGATTCCAGGGGACTGAAGCATTGCAGACACCTGAGTCTGGGTGGCTATCAAATGAAAACTAATGCATGCTGCATGCATAACTACCAGTTTGCCTTAGTGGTGGTACTTCACTTTTTTTTCCCCCACTTCAGAGAGCATTTCATGTATGTGTGTATATATATGTGTGTGTGTGTGCTCTACAGTTAGGGAATCCTTGTTGGTGAAGAAAGCAGTGGGGAGCTCTTCATAGGTCTCTTTTTTTTTTTTTCAAATGAGCAGTACAGGTAGCATGGCTTATATACACAGTGCCTAGAAATAATTGGGGAGTATGAGCTAATGGCTTGACTGATACCAGCTGGATCTCTTGATTACTGAGCTGCACCAAAACTAGGATGCTTCACTTATGTACTGAATGCAGTGACAAAACAGGCAGCTTCAATTTGGGAAGATTTGGCCTGGAATAGCAGTCCTGTCATACCTGGACTGCAGTCACAGTAGCAAGTATGGAAGCTTGTACAGTGTATGGCTTTACTGCTAACCCTTCAGTGGCATGCTTGGTGTCACTTTGACCGTGGACATTGGAAGTGTTATGATGGCCAGTCAAGCAGCGAAGAAATGTATGATTTGGTTAAAATTAAACCCATCTATCTGAATTATTGATAGGTTATTAAAGATCAGCAGAGAATTATTTTTTTTAATTTGAATAGTAATACTTCAAGAGGCAGAAGGATTCCTAAGTGCTTATATTTAAAAATGTTTTTTGTTAAAAACAAATAAAAATGATGGTGGAAAGAATTGTGTCTTTCTATTTGCTGTATTAAACTAGGTTTCTACTGAGCCTTATAGGACCTAGTGAACATAAAGCTGCTAGTTACTAAATCTGTTGTAGATGGTCCCTGAATATCTTATCAGCCTAACTTTGTTCAATAAATAAACATTCACCTTTTTGCATTTCTGTTTTAAATAAAAATGCACAGATACTTGTCAACATACATTATTTTGGGCAAATAATCATTCCTCATTGAAACATCTACATTGTCTATATACCTTTGAAAACTGCTTGTTAAGATTGAACAAGTTTGTCCTCTACTTCACGTTTTCTTCAGTGCCAGCCTGTTAGCATCTAGGTCTCTGACATTGTAAAATTGGTGAGAACTTAGATCTGTGGTGTTTTTTTTTTTTACTTTATAATTGTACTTTCTCAGTGCTGTTATTGATTTTTCACTCCATATAGCCTCCTTCTGAATCTCTAAATCTTGACGAGTATATGCACAATATTCATAAAATTGGTAATACAGAGCTCTGCAATGTTTCTGTGGTTTGTTTAGCTTCAATAGGATTAAAAAATCAGCAGTTTTTATTGTTGCTTTGTTTCTGTGCTTATTGTTGTTCAACTCAGCTTTTCAGGATTCATGTCAGAATAAGGTAATTCTGCCTCAACTGACCATACAGAAAGCACTGTATAGCAATTCAAACACAGATCACTAATGTTCAACATCAAGCCCCCTCTCCTATTCAGTTTCACTTCCCCACTGCGTTTCAGTTAAACTTAAAATGTTGAAATCCCCTTTGTGGGCAGGTACTTCTGGTTCCTCTTATTTTTTTTTCTGTCATGCTACTTGCTTTTATATACAGACACCTTCTAAAACAAAGAAAAACTGCTACCTTATTCTGAGTTTTTTTTGTTATTTTCAGTGTCTAGTATAGCTAATGGAATCATGTAAAAATGGTTACTCATTTTACCATGCTGTTTATTATAGATCTTTGTTCTTCCTGCTATATGGATTCTGGTGGAACTGGCACAAATACCTATCCTTCCCTCTCTCCAGCTGAGGGTACCATTACTATTACTACTCCTGATTAAACTCACAGCAGCTTGAAGTTCTTTTAACTTCAGTGGAAGAAACCAGGTCCTGTGACATACCGCTCCTCAAGCATTTGTTTTGAGTTTCTATGTTCTTTGAGCTTTCACTTCCAACAGTAATGTTGGCCATACTTATATGATGCTCTTGTACTGTGATGTTCACAAGTGCAAGGCCTGCAGTCACCACAGATGTAGACTGACTAGTGAGCCCTCTATTTCTGAGGGGGGAATATGAGATGAAGAGTCTAGAGCTGTCCATCTCACTAAAGCATCTCTGAAGCCAGGTCAGGGCAGTAAATAATGTTCATTACTGGAATACTCAGCTGTATCCAAAAGGCAGGGTTTAGAATTTGGGGTTGATTTTTTTCCTGTATAATTCACGAAGCAGATAAGAACTAAGTGCCAGTTGGATCTGTTTGCTGGAAAAATAGGCCAGAGAAGTTTGAAGTACTTTCACCTTGTATTTTCTTCTGCCTGAGTTCATGTAATACCTTCCCACTCTGATATTTCTTCCTCTCTTGACTCTTAACTTTATATCTGTTTAAATCTTGATTCTAGGAAGAACAATACTTCTACTTTCTAGCTCTGAATAACTACTAGGAAAGCCTCACTGCTTACTATTTCTCTGTTCTGTGAAGAATATCTCAACTCTTGAAGAATTATTTTCTTAGCTATGCATGTTCTTTCTCTGCAAATCAAGATTCAAAGGACACATCTAGTCTGACTTATGCACTTAACAGCATATGGTGCCATACCAATACATGGTAGTGACAAATATATTCTGTAAGGTTCTTCAAAAAAAAAAAAAAAGACTGATTAAGCTTTTAGTACTGCTGTAACAAAATCAAAGTATAGTTTTATTATTTAGAAGAAATTCACTATGGAATAGTGCAGATGACCAGAACCCAACCCCCAGCTCCCTTTGTCTGGGGCTGCTTTCCACTGTTCCCACAGTCCATAGTGATAGCCAGGGTTGCCCCTTCCCACATGCAGAATCTGGCACTTGCTCTCGTTAAACTTCATGTGGTTGGTGATTGTCCAGCTCTCTAATTTGTCAAGATCTCTACAAGTCCCCTCAACCCTTGATGGAGTCAACAACTCCTCTCAATTTAGTGTCATCTGCAAACTTATGCAAAATACCTTCTAGTCCTACATTCAAGTCGTGAAAGTGGGGATTTTACATTTATGAAGCATTTACAGACATACTTATGAAAATAGGAAGGCACAGAGTTTTAGAGCAATCTCTTAGAAACTCAGCCACCTTTTCTTTCCTTCAGACTGAGGCAGTACTTTTCCAATGGCTTAGATATCACTGGGACTCCTCACCAGGCATATTGTCTAAACAATATACATACTCTAGTGGTAGCTTAAGGAAGATGAGAAAATAGCAGTTTTAAGAAAGTGGCACACAGTTGCATGTCGTGTGATAGTTGCTGACCACATATATAGTAGTGAGTTTCATTTCAAAAGGCTTTGCAGCATGGTTGCTGCTGCTCATACTTATTAAACAACTTTATCCTTTTAAGTTGGTATTTTTTCTAGCTACTCCTAAAGTTTTGTTCTGTAGGTTGCTAAGTAACACCCGCACGCACTAAATCTTCCATTTACTTTGAATGCCACTCTTCCATGCAAAACACCTTTCCAAAATTAGTGTCTGTCAAGCTCCTGAAAGGTAGTGGTGCTGTAATTCAAGTCAATCATGTTGCCTGCAGTAGGTGTTCATTCTCCCATCTGAAGGCATTTGCAGAATCACTAATATGGTGAATCTGATTCTTTTTAGCTACAAGAAAGCAGCATCTTCTGAAACACTTAAACACTAATTCTGGAAAGAGAAGTAAATTGCAAAGACTTACCTAAAACTTTTTTTTTTCATGAAGGTGATACCTCTTAAAGCTTTGATTTGTTTAACATGTAGAGAGGTGGGCTGAATGACTAGGTAGTATAGTTTTCCTATGCCTCGGGGCTGGCCAACCAATGCCTAACACCGGGCATAGATGCTGAGGGTTATAGGGAGTGGGGATATACAAGGGAACAGGTTGATGAAGAGTAGTTACGAGAAACTTTCAATTTCTTTAGATCCATTCTATGGTAAAAGGGTTCTATTCCTTCCCTTGCACGTCTCTAGAAATTCAGTGTACTGTTCAGCTTGATGTATTTGCTACGCGAGGCAGTTTGGGTATTTTTCTTCCTTGGTACACCTGTGCTTGTTCCCTAGTTGTTCATACAGTATAGACAGATGAGCTGTGCCTAATTTTGGAACACTACCAGAAGCTGAACAGGATGTCATCTCTGCTGAGACCAGGAGTTGCTGTTACTTTCCTTGAGCATGTCTTCTCTGTTCCATGGAGAGATCACTTGGGTGATAAAACCATAAAGAAGTCTATCTTGTAGGCTTGCATAGAGTACTGAGATAACTGTATAATTGCATTCTTTCCAAAATGTCCACATAAAGACATTAAAACCACAGCAGCACAGCCAAGAATACCTCAGCTGTGTAGCTGCAACATTTCAATAAGCAAAAAAATGAATGAATGTAAAAGTAAACAGACCCCACCACTGCCTTTTGTCTACTTTGGTAAGCCTAGGCAGCTACTGCAAAGCACAGTGGTGGTATTTGTCATGGTTACTGCAGAGCTGATTCATTAACTGTAGGATTAGGAGTTGTGACAACTCTTTCTAATGTCTCTCTCTATTTACCTTGCTATATATATGTACACTGAGAGAGAGGTGTGAAAGAAAGTTGTGCGGGTTGTTGAATAGCCTATCTGTGCACTTTGCAGAAGGTTCTCAATTTTTTCTGCCAGTTAGTCCTGGGTCTGACAACTTCCTGAGGGGTGTTAACTTTTTCTACTGATAGATAGTTAGCTGTTCTTAGCTATCAACATAGCTTATGCCAGTTCTGTATAATACATTTTGGGCTGTCTTTAGAGTTTTTATACTAATGCACGTTAAGTTGTTAAACCAAACTAGCATGGATGTTCAATTACACTTAGTTAACAGTCTGTAGCTTACTTGATGCAATAAGCAAAAATAAAACTAAAATCCTAGGGTGGTTGCTCTACGTGACAGCAACATGGAAGTTGCTGGAGTTCCCTGAACAATAAAGGATGTCAGTCATGCTCTGTGTAACCTACTGGTTGTGTAAGCAGTCTCCCCTGAAACTTTTATACCTTTATCGAAGGCTGATAGCAGCTCATTTTTTTCATCACCTACAATGGATAAGGATGAAAAAAGGACTTTGGGTAGTGATTAAAAGTTATTTCATAAGCCAAATTTTCATAGAGGATTTTAACCTTGAGTGAACTTCCTAGTAATGTAGAAAGACATGGATTTACATGGTGGGATCGGCTGCCAAGCTTCTGGGTTTCTTTGTGTTTAATAGTGTTACAAAAAACAAAACCCTCCCAGTGGCCAAACTCCCTTCAGTTCTCTCCTAACAAGGACAGCGTGATTTAATGTGCTCTCTTGGATCCAAGCTTCTGCTGTGTTGTGGGACCACAAAAGAAAGTTGCTGTCTAGAATATGTGTTCTAAGTGTGTGGTATCTTCATCTGCTTTGTAACATCCCTCTTTTGTGGCTGGGGAATTGAGGCATAGTGAAATGAAGGGCTAGCCTTTTCCTTGTCCCCATGTGAAAATCAGGTTTGAATGGAAGTATACAAAACGCTGGGTCTCTTCAGTGGCTTCTCAGCCCTGAGGGAAGGAAGGCACTTTGACAAAATATGTAGAGAAGTGAAAGTGAGTTTGTTGTTTATAATAAAAAGAAGTTGGGAGGAGGACGGGGAAAGGATCTGAGTTTTGGAAAGCTTTGGATACTGAATAGAACAGTACCTTAATGCTACTGCCTATATAAATTTGAGTACAACTCAAGGAAGTGGGAGACCCAAATTCAGTTTCCTTTTTGCATTACCTGCAGATTGCCCTGACCCCTCTTTTATACTGCTTAGTAGCAGCAGGATGCTTTCCTTTATTAAAGTGGTGTTGCTCTGCCTCAAAGAAATATAAGTTCATATATCCAAAGAGTAAAAACATAACTGTGGTTTGGTGGTCAAAGCACACGTGACTGAAATAGAGGTTGGCTTGAGGCAGAAAACCTGCTCCCCAGGACTGCCAGGAATGTTGTGTTAGAGTTGTTGGCTCTAGAAGCCGTAGGAGCAGGATAGTTACAATGGCATTTTGCTCTCAGTAACTCGCCTCCTCCTCATAGCACATTTTGTTTTCACCTCCATAGGGTGGCCAGGTGAACTTGGTCCTAGTATTTGTAAAAATAAAGTGCTCAGGACTGGGACCTTTCTTCTGCCTCCTCATGGTCCTCTGAACTTTGATTGAACTAGGCAGGGAGTAGTAAAGTGGGAGTATGCCCATCCCTCAACATCTGCGAGGTACAAGAGGTTGAACCTGAAAATTCGTCAGGTTTGGAGTCAATTAAAAGAACTAAATGAACAAGAATAATTATTTTGCAAGTTCCTTGTGCACTATGGTGTTGAAAAAAAAAAATGATATAAAGAAAGTTTTGAACATAGCAGATAGTTTTGCAGGATGTTCTCATATGCAGCTGATGCCTTGACTGCAGATGACTGTGACCTTGGTTTAATGGGGTCTGTTGTACAAAAACAAGTGCCTATGCAGGTATTCATGATATGTAGTACTACTAGAACAAGAATATAAGGTCCCTCAGAAAGGGATTTAACCACAGATACAGACTTCCTTGAATGCTGTGTTGACATTCATTGTTTATCTGCTCAGACTAGTCATATTTGGAAACACTGTTCTATTCTGACATATGACTTTTCCCAGGAGCAGCAAGACTCACAACTAAGATTTCACAATAAAGAAAATTCTGTTTCTCTTTGTGGGAATGTTATAGTAAATCCATGACAACTCATTTGGCACAGAAATGTTTTGTTTTCAGCAAGAATTTCCCCATCAACACCATCTCTACACATTTTTGATGTGTATCCTTGTGTTGGGGTTTTGTTTTGTTTGACTTCTTTTTTTTTTCCCCCTCAGGAGGGTGGGAGAGGACCATTTTGCTTTTAGCCCCCTGGCCATCTACTTAGAAACAATGCAATAGGTATGAGGAACCCAAGTCCAGGCTTGTGCATTTCTGTGTCACCACCAGCCGTGGAGTTGTTCCTAATTTATGACCACCTGAACAAGTTCGGCATCAGGCCCTTAGGATCTGTTTGGCTGGTGCTGCACTGAAATTACACATCCTGCTCCAGGCGAAGGGTGGGCACGATGCAAAATATTGAGGTGGCACAAACACATGGGCAATAGCTTAAATAGAAGGTAGCAATTTCAAACCTGCATGGCTGGAAAGGTGGAGGTATCTGCAGTTACCAGTGAGGCCATGAAGGATCAGACACCAGTGTCGTTCCCTGGCTCAGTGCTGGTGGCGTGAGTGCAGGATACATCTAGAAGTCAGGGTTACTTCTGGAGGTTGCACTTCAAATGTCTGATCCTTTTGGAGATTTTGACTTTTTTTTTTTTTTTAACCACAGTGTGTAGTTCTTAAGTACAAATTCTTCTTATTCTATTACATCAGATCTTTTTCCAACGTACCAAGCTAATTAACCTGATTACAATAAGTAACACTAGGGATGGCAGTTAGGTTTTTTTTGATGTTTGTTTATTTATTTTGCAACCTTCCCTGGAGTTACAGGGGATATTCTGAGCAGGATAATGTATATGGTGAAATCTTCTCTTTGCTGTAGTTCTTGGAAACTCAGAACTCCATGATCACAGTTTGTACCCACCTAAAATTCCAAGGTTTTAAAGGAGGGGGCATTTTCCTGCTTCAGTGTTTGCTGCACCATCCAAAGTGCTCTCACTGTCAATCTTGGAACTGGAAGAAGTGCCTACTTCTACCTTCAAAGAAACATGGAGTAAGAAAGGAGGTTTTCAAGGATGTGAATTTGTGAGCAGAGAAAATAGAACCATAGTGGCATTGCCAACACCTCTCAAAACTTTCCAAAAAAGCTGGTCGGCTAGCCTTAGTCTGAATGCGTTTGCTGCGTGTTGCTGAAACTATAGTTCAGGTTATGTTGCTGTTACTATTATAAAACCTAGGAAGTGGGTGTTTATAAATGCAGTCAACATTCCCACTGAGCAAAAACTGGCCTTATAAGGGAGTTGTCCCAACAGCGAGAAGGATTATTTAAAGCAAAAGAAAACGCTGAATTTCTGCTGTTCAGAAAAAGAAAAAGGAAGCAAAACCAGGGATGGAATTTTAAAATGTTCCCCACGCAAAAATTTATTTATTTATTTATTTATTTATTTTAACGTGGTTTTTATCCAAAAGATACTCAGTTGTTCCAATGATAATTTGTGATGGAAAATGAGTTAATTGCCTCATTTGCTTATGTAATTAACTGGTTTTGTGTAATTAGGAAAAAAATTACATTAGCACATCAGCAGCACCACAATGTCACCACTATTCTGCTACTCACCAAAGTCAAGATTAGGCTCTTCAAAGTTCATTTGCACCTCTCTTAAGGTTCAGTGAACCTTAAGTTTTGCTGTAGCACAAGCATGAGATGACAGTCAGTACTCTGAGGGGATACCATGCTTGGAGTGAGAAGTGCTTGATCATGGCCAGGGTGGAAGGCAGGAGGTGGTGGGCATGGACAGACCTACAAGCCTGCTGAGAGAGGTGCCTCCAAAAAGAGGTAGCCATAAAGCAAGCTTTACTAAGTCATAGCTCTAACATTGGCGCGGACTACAAAATGATCCATACCGTACCCAGGGGTGGTATTTTATTATCCTGCTTCAGACCTGACCTCAGTTAACATCATTAATAAAGCCACACACTTTGCAGGCATCATCACTTTCCATGTCATCTATTCCTCTTCTTCCAGGTTTGATGCTTTCTGTCCCTTCTAATCTTTCTCTTGTGTATTCCCCACACAAGGAGAAAGAAGTTCCTTAAGAGGAACTTGCTGTCATCAGAAAGTGAAGCTGCCGCTGGGCTTTCTAATTCGTGATTGGAATTTCTCCTTCCTCCCCCAGCTGCTGCTTATCACAAGATGCTTCCACTTTCTGTCTGCTTTTACTGGGTTCCTTGACAAATTGGGTGCATTCAGAAAAATCAAGTGCAATGTTCCAATTGCATGGGTGCAGTTGTGCATGTATTTCTCAATCCAGCTATTGCTAATGTGCAAGTACCGTGGGACAGGAAGAAGCTGAGGCACATGTGCCCAGGATATATAGCACTCAAGTCCTGTATATTATGTGCCTTAAAATCCCAGCACCTGTAGTCTTCCTAACATAAGGTCTTCTCTAAAGCGAAACTTCAAAATAAAAATGTGCTTTGAGCCCTTGGGATTGTAAAGCATGAACATGCCTTTTTCCCCTGAAAGAGAGATATGAGACAAAGCAAAACAAAACAAAACCTATGAACTATCACAACATATTTAAAAATGAATTGGAAAACATAGGGAGATAAAGAAATGAGCCACGATTTTTGCAAAGCTTGCTGCAGTGTTGAAGGGCTGCAGTCAGACCATTTGTACTACACAGTATGAAGTGCATGCTGGGTTCCTTGTGGTTGCGGTCACAAATCTCACTCCCATACCCTACCTCCTATCATTTCAAATTGTGCTTGCCAATGAAACTTTTCCCCAAAAAAAGTTTACACCCCAAAAGAAGGGAGCATAGCCATCTGTACTCACTAGGGTAAGCAGGGTATTCCGCAGGGCCAGCTCCAGTACCAAGTCACTACTAGAGTAAGCCCTCCACATATTTCAGCCTTATTGCAGTCTTGTTTTGCTGTGGCTTGCAGTTCACAGTGCAGGATGGGTCTAGCAGACAGGACAAAAACAAAGTGAAATGTACCCAGGATTACGAAGGTGACCTAGGTAAACTGCTAAAGCTATTTGGATGCACCATTTTGCTGTGCCATCACGTTGCTACCTGGCTACAGAGTGACGTACAAGTTGGGCCAGCCTGAAGGAGCAAAAAAGAACCTTTGTGCCTGCGCACTGAGGTTTCTGATCATGCTGTTTAAGTTTCTTTTTTTTTTTTCTTTTCTTTTTTCTTTATTTTTTCCCCTGCTAGTCTGTATATCACAACAGATCATCATGTTCGTTGTTCCCCCCAAAGCTGTGAGAATAAGTAGTGGGAAGCGAAAGGATATCGTCAAGCAGAGAAAAAGTCACAGGCAAGAAATATAGAGCTCTGAGAATATTTTCTCCATTGAATATTCAAAGTGGGGACATTAAGGTGGAGGGTTTGGGGGAGGACTGCAAATTTCCTGTAGTAACTCACAAGGGGTGAGGCTGGAACTGCTACATCGTTTTTGCTCTTTTATGATCAATTGTGATGTAAATGCTGATGGCTGCTTAACAGGCAAAACAAAGTAGGGAAATGATGAGTCATATGTACTCATAGCTTGTCTGAACAAGTAATGTGCAAGTCAAGTTTCACTTAAGTGCAGCAGAAGTTTTCCCAAAGGACTGCTGTCACAAGGCAGGGCAGTGGGAAGCTGACGAGGGTTTTGGAACAGCATCTGCGAAGCCCTCAGCAGATGGTTTTCATGATACCAGGACTGTCCAGCCTCAGTGCTGATTGTCTTATCGATACCAAAATTCACATGATGTTAGCCTTCACTAGAGTATGTTGTGAAACATAGGGTGGAATTTTTTTCTATTACTCTTTAAGGACACGATCAGATTTCTCCTGATGTGGGAGAATATATCCTCCCTACGGAGAGAAAACACCTACAGCTCTGGCAGCAAGAAGAACTGGCTGCCTGCCCTTCCAATCTGAGAGGTTTAACAAGGATTCAGGCTCCCTGCCCTCACATGAGACACCTCAGTAGCCTTTCGGCTCCAGTGACTGCAGATCAGATTGCAAAAGCACTCTTAACATTTGCCTTTCAAAGCCTGGACTATATTATGTCTCTATTGATTATTTTATATGGTATTGCAATACTTTACATTTATTTCCTTCAGTAAAAGGATCTTCTTCATCAGCAGAATGCTTTCATTCTCCACAACAGGAGGGATATTTAGCAATTAAATATACAGTGCTTGTCAAGTTGGTAGCAGAAGTTCTGATGGCTTCATCACACGCAGGAATGAAACCCAAAGTGCATGCAAATCAACACAGGTATCTAGAGTGAAGCAGTATGAATGCAAACTGTAACCTCCACGGCAAGCACATCCACCTGCAGTTTGGAAATGTTGGCCCTTTTCTCCCCAGCTGCTCTGAAGGCTGAAGTGAAGCCTGGTCCAAGCTGGAAAGTTATTGAAATAGATATATGGGGGATAAATCGTGGCTGCTTAAACCAGGGTGGGGAGACCAATTTCAGAAAGCGAGGTGCTGTGTGTTTGTGTACAGTGAAGGCACAATCCTTTGAAACTGTGCAGTGCAAAGGGTGCAGCTAGGAACACACTGCAAAGGGAACAAGAACCTAGGTTTGCAGTTTGGAAAATTACCATTTGAGTAAGTAATCCTGTTCCCAGTTCTGAATTAAAATACCCTTCCTGTTCGTGCAGTGCTGCAGGCTGGCACAGTTGGCAAGGAAGGGTTTCTCTTTCAGTTGACTCTAGGTTTAGGTAATAAGGGGAATACGCCTAAGTACAGCTTCTCTTCACAAAAGGCCTTTTTGCACGTGGTTTATTAAAGAGTTGCCTCATCGTTTGAACACTGTACAGTTACATGTTTTTGTGAATGCCACCTAGTGTGAGGTGCCATTTGAAGTGCATTTTTTACCTAGGTTTTGGTAAATGTGTGTTGGGCATCTGCTGTCACTCCCAGAAAATCGTTTTGTATTTAATCACCTGGCTAATAAAAATGAGAGGTCTAATTCAGATCTGGCTTATAGCTGGTGACGTGCATCGGTAGGAGCATTACTTGTGGGAGTGTGGCCATGGGGGTCGACAAACCCCACGGTTGGTGATAACATAGGACAGTTAAGGATGAGACCATCAGGAATGTAAAGAGTTTAGAGGAAACAAAGAAGGGTGATTCAGGAGACGCCTTGCTGTCTCGGGTTGCTTGTTCTCCAGCCGTTAAGGCATGGAAGTTGCTGGGTGTTTGCTGTTGCCGGGCAAAGTTGTTTGACCAATGAAAGTACTGCTGTGGGGCGATTTTTATAAGAAGGGAGCCTGTCCTCGATAAGAGATTTATGTTATGTTATATTTATGTTATGTTATGTTATGTCATGTCCTCAATGTGAGAGCTGAAGTTATGTCATCAATAAAGAAGTAGCAGTTACTGATCCTAAAAGAGCCCTGGTGTCCATGTGGTCGTTACACCACAATTACTGACTTCAGGCTTTTATTTACTTCTGATTATGTTACTAATGAAAATTTTAATACTAGTTAATGAAGGCAGATGCCAGGTAAAATGGCTGGAAATGTTGTATTATTCAGTTAACAGGGCTTCAGTGAGTCAGACAAAAGCTGCTGCTGCTGGGACAACTTGGGCAAATTTGGTTGAAGAACCCGTGGAGGTTTAGATGCACCCAGTGGCACCAAGCAAGCATGCACACCCAGCTAGCATCAGCCAGCAAAATGCTAGGGCACACAAGTGGGAGGGAGGAGCCCTGACCCACATGTGAAAATTTATTTGAACAGGCATTTTGTCAGATGGAACTGCGGTGTTGACTGTGGTACAAGACACCGGTTTTGAAAAGGGGAGGAATAATCCAAAGGGCAGCTGATCGCCTGGTGAAACGGGAACCGTGCAGCAAAGGAGCTCAGCCACCAGTGTGCACGTGTCTGACACTGAAGAGTTCTCCAGAAAAATTGTGGAGATCAATGTCTAAGCAGTCCTGTTCATGATGCATGAGGTGCTTATGAAGGAAACCAATTCTTTTGCTGTATTCAGCCAGATGTGTGGAACAATCCGTCAGATTTAGAGTGAACTGTTGAACTGATTAAACACAAATGTAATTAGCTCTTTCTCTTTAGCTCGATGCTTATCATTTTAAATAATGAGGAAGCAGAAAAGAGTTCTAGCGAAAAACTACTGCGTTACACTTGTGAAAAATGCACGGTTGTTCTGTTTATAGCCTGCTCTTTAGCTGTAATCATGAGCAACCAATAGGGAACTTCATCATCAGCAAAGCTAAATAAGAACAACCTAGTCATTGTGCCTTAACAGTTTGCTTATTGCTGTAAAAACACAAAGTGCTTATATTTATTTATAAAGGACCTAGAGTGCACTACAGGCTCCTGTGACTAAAGGAGCTGTCCTCCAGTGTAATTTAAACTTCCTTGCTCATTCATAACCACAACCACAAGGTTAAACTGACCTTCTCTGTTCTTCTAAGTTTCATCCCTGAAAAATGCACTGAACTTCGACTCCTGCCAAAACTAAGGATGTGCTCTTCACATCAGTTTCAAGGCCAATACAGAACCCTGTCCCAGGTACATGACTAAGTCTTAGTCATGTAAACAGAAGTTTTTTCATCTTCAGTAAGTTACTATCCTTCCTCCTCTCACCATTTATTTCATAGATTTCTCTCTTGGAAACTAGATCCTAGTAGTATAAAAATCAGCATAGCAGCCTCAGTCCTTTCAGATGGCACTCAAAACACTCAAAAAATAAAAAGTTTGACAGAGATACATTGTCCTCAAACCACTACAGTAATGAAGCAGAGCATCATACAAGCTGTCAGAGCAGACCTTGTGAAGGGAGCTGAGAACTCCCAAAAGAAGGCTTCATGAGTGGCTCCAGGTTCCTTCACTGTGCTTTCCCCTGGGAAACGCCAGTTCAGGTGCACCTGGCCCAATACAGCATTTTTTCTGTGATAAGTGGTTAAAAAAAAAAAAAAAAAAAAGTGTTTAGAAAAGCCTCCCAAAAAAGAGGTTTTAAATTTGGGATTTGGCAAATAGTGCTCTGATTTCTTACTCTTGAAACACTGTTCTGTAGGACTAGTGTCAGAGGTTCCCTACTAAATCAGTCTCCTGAATGACAGGACTGAGGTGCAAGTGAAAGTTAGGTACTGATGGAGTTTAAGCCCTGAGTAAAAGTCATATCTGTCTGTACAAACAGGTATAGATGTCCTTAGTGAAGAAGCTACTATACCATCTGCACTGACCCATCTCATCTCATGGCTGTCACGCAGAAAGGGGAAATATCCCCGTGACAAACAGACACACAGTACTTATTTTCCAGCCCAGTGATGTAATACGTTTTTTCAGACACTATTACATTGAGTTTCTCTTTCTTGAGTTTCTCTTTCCTTCAGAAGAAACAGAAACTTAGTAAGTGCTGCAAAGCACAGTCAATCAATGCCTGGACTGCATCCAGTGTACTCAAATATGTAAGTATGCATGGGAGAAATGGCTTGATTATTCAAAAGTCCAGCCCTATAGAATATAAAGGAAAAATATCATCTGGTATTTTGGATCTTAATTCTTCCTTATTTACTCTCAGTCCTTTAGCCTGATTGTTTAAACGCATGTTAAACTAAGTGTGAAATGTATTTATCTGTCTCATTACGCCACCAATTTAGTGTCAAGAGGAAATTCATTGTATCAAAGACAAACTCTTCATGTTTTTCTAAAATAATCTCCAGCAAAAGTGTAATTCACCACCATTCACAGAAATGAAGAAATGAAAAAAATTGTGCTGGAAACTTGAAGTGCCAAATACCTATGTTGGCAAATTCTGGTCTATGACTTACAATTAAAGCATGTACAAGTTATTGGTGATTAAATGGTCTTGAATTATCTCCGAGCATCTGTTTCCTTAGAAGATACTGCATATATGTCTCTCAGTAAAAGACAGCACAAACAGCATTCACAGCACCAACCCTACCCTATTCTTCCAAAATTGCTCTCTCAAAGTAAGTGAACAACAGGATTGTTTTTCATTCCTCATCTTTCTGATGAAGAAATTTCACCAGCCAATTTCATAGGTAAAGCAATTAATGCTACCATAGAAGGGACAGCAGGGACCATTCCAAAAACACAATCTAGCTATGGATGCAATAGGTCCATTTACCATCTTCATATTTGGTATTAAAGAGGACAGATAAGGCAGAAGGCAAAACATGGTCCTGCATCTTCACTTCTCATCTCATCTCACAACTGAATATTTGTCTACATTTAGAGAATCCAGATCCTCTTGGCAATTCATGCTCCATCTAGCACCTTGCCTGCTAAGGTGCTGCTGCAGTCTGCACCAGCAGACAGCTTGACGTAGCTACTCCACATTACAAGAGTATCAAGATGAAGCTGTGAAAGCTTCAGCATGAGCTGCCACTAAGGTATAATGCAAATAATTTGCATTTCTATTGTGAATGCTGTATTAAAAGTCCATGCTAGAGAATGTTCACTATGGCTATTATCACTGCTAGCTGGCATAGATATGCTATTCCTTCATTTTTCTATGTAGATGACTTCTTTCCACATCTCCCTTCCTCCCACTGGCCCTTCCATAAGGCAGTAGGATTTTGTCACACTCTTTTTCTCCCCATCCTCACGTTTTTTCTCAAAAATTCTCATCACAGGGAGTAGGGAGGTTGCTGACAGTGTGACACCATCTGTTTAGCAATCCCAGCTCAGTTTCCAAGAGCCCACCTGAAATGCACGGTTACTCCCAGTCCTTCCTCCTGCTGGAGCACTGGCTGAGCAAGCCACCTTTCTTCTTGCTGGTGTCAGTGGCCACAGCCTCCCTGCACAGGGAGAAAGTTTTGTTTCACAGCTGTCACTTGCAGAAACTCTGTCAACTTCTACAGAGCCAAAATTTCACCCAGGATCCCCCTGCTTCCCCCATGACATACTGCGTAAGTACACATGTAACCCCAACATGGGCAAAGGACTGGTTAGAGCAGCAGGAGACTGTGGTCAAACCTGCTTTCCCCAACCCCAAGACAGACTTCATGTGCTACAGTGATGTAGCTGGGTCTTGTGTAGTGTGATCTAGGGCATCAAGAACAGAGCACACGGTGCAGATAAGCAGCTGAACCAAAGCTGGATGTAGCCATCCTGTTAGTGGGATGGGGGCGATAGAAGATGAGGGCCGTGCAGCTGCTACCACAACATGTGCCTGAGGAAGTGTGCAATGCATTGAGTAGTGTTAGCTGAGAGCTGGGGCTCCTCAGTTATTCAGCCTACACAGCGTAAAATAAACCCCAGAGACATGTAATATGACCTTTGCTAGGGAAGGAAAGGAGAAAATCAATAACAACAACCCCCCCCACATGCTAAATACCTTCTACAGCCCAGCAAAGTGCACTATTGAACTGACCCACCGACCACAGCCAAACAAATCTCCCATCGCTGGGCACCATTTCATTCTGAAAAATGACTGCTCCTTGTCATTTATGCCCAAATATCCTTCCTTCCCCTTAATGCTCTGTTATTGGCTTCATCTTTTGCCACCTTATACCATGAAAAGCAAGCAGGAAAAAATAAATCTCAGGGGAAAGTTAATAGCATGTTTTGCTAATTAGGAGGTGTTGCTGATAGTGTTAGCCCCACATAATGACTACTGACCCGTTCAGATATATTTTCAAATGCTCTTTCCTTTTTGGTGTTGGCTTGTTCTGCAGCTTCGGATTAAGCAGTTGCCTTCAAGCCTTCATTTTAAAGCATGCGTTGCACTCACCCATCTGGCAACTTTATGTTGTATAAAACAAGGGAGTGCACAGTATGTGGCATAAATTACAGACAAGAAGAATGCAAAGGCACAGCATGTAGGGTAAATTAAAGCAAGCATTCTTCATGGCCCATAGCAGAGAAGGACAGAGCAATTTTGCATCATAAATGCTGGAAAAACATGTGTTTTAAAATAAGAATTTAAAAAATAAATAAAAAAGATATGCCTTCAGAGGCAGGCAGCCTGTTCCTAGTGGCAGCAGCAACCATGCAAGACCACATAAAGAAATAAAGCCAGGGATAATGCTAGATAACAAGAGGTAACAGATTGCAGTAGGAGGACAAAGAAAGAAACCAAATGCTAAGATGGAGCAAGCCCCAGTGGACTTTTAAAAACAAGAGTGCAAATTGAAAATGAAAGGAGCAGAAAGCACACAAAGACCTGAGAATAGAAACCATGTTGGTCTTTTATTTTCATGGTATGAATGTACGCAATGCACACCTTTTGTTAGTAACACAGCACGTAACACCAAATCATTTGTGACTGGTATCTATAGACCATGGCCTGGTGAACTCAGCATAGCCCTGGAACCAGGAACCTCGAGTTCTTGCTCTGAAGATCCAGAAATACTGACCATCCCACACCACTCTCCAGACACCATGTGGGCACTTACGTATATGTATATGTGTGTACACACACACGAATACATAGATGAGGAGTGGGACAAATTGGGTTCTTGAGCAAACTCTGCCTGCTAAATGCTTGTGCCAAAGCATTTTCTCTATGCCTGAGCTGCCCACTCCCTTGTATCCTACTTATTGTTGTAGGGAAGGGACTGATCCTGGCTTCAGAGCTCTTCCTGAAGTGTTCTGCTGTCACCAGGCAGCTGGGGCAGGTGAGGTTTGCAGCACACCAGAGCAAGGGGCATAGTTCAGAGTGATGTGGTTGCATGGAGCTGTGATGCTGCATGTTGTACTTTCTCCTGCTCAGCACTGACCTTGTAGATATGGGACGGATGCATCCTCTCCGTATGTGCTTCCGTGGCGGCTTATGCCAACCCATGCCAGGGCTGTTGCACTCCCACTGTCCTGCCATGACCCTTCCCTTGTGCCAGCGTTGGTGCTTGTATTGCTGCACCATGAGTCACTTCAGGGAGCTGACTCTGCTAAAGTAACCTTTCCAAAAAAGTTGACTAGTTTATCATAGATCCTACTCTTCTCCTTGTCATGAAGCAGGAACTTAGGCCATCTAAGCCCAGCAAGCCAATATAAACCAGAGAATGGGCAATCAGTGGTCTGGACTGGAGGTGTGGGACCACGGTGACTTCAGTTTAGATGAGGTTGAGCTACCACAGAACGGTTCTCTGGCTCTGTTTTCCTTTCCCACCCTGAGCTGTTTTTGTCAATTTAGAGTATGTTTTTCTCAAGGCAGGGAGTGTTTCCCATTATGTATTTGCGCATTGCCTAGCAAGTTGGAACCCTGATCTGAGGTGGAAACTTGAGGCCCCACCATAGTACAAATAATAAATGTAACACAGTGAAGAACAGATGCATTCACATATGGTGTATTATAATTCAGACAAATAAAAATTCTTATGTTGTATGTTAAAATCATTCTATATGTGCTACAGTTAGCATAAAACTGAAAACAAAAACAAAACTGTGAAGAGTCAAAGCATCTAAGGGTGCATACCCTAGTTCTGTGTCCACAGATACAGACTCTTCTGTGTCCATTCCTCATTGCCAAGGAAGTGATCACGCAACAGTAAAAGTCCTGTAACTTTGCTAGTTCCCTAGTTGTGCTGTCATCAACATTAATTTCAGAATTCTGTTCCAGCCTAAGCAGGCATTTCCCCACCAGCCAGTCCCTCGACTACATATATACACATACAAGACTGTGTATAAAATGTCTACAACATCTTCATTTTGCATAACTTCAGAGACCACACCATTTTTTGTATTTTCAAGAATGTGGTCCTTACTGGCAATGTCATCCCAGGACAGTTTGTGTTTCATTACCGCTGGACTGGGGATAGGGATTATTCTGACAGAGGGTATTTTTTCCTAAGCTGTACTGGCATTGATAATAATAGCAGCAACAGCTATTTGCAAAGAGGAAAGTTATTTGTGGCAATCTCTGGAATATCATATTATTTAACTCTTTTGGAGGAGAAACTTTCAGATAAAAGAACTCATGATTTTTTAAAGAGTTGTAGCTACATAGGAATTCTAAGCTGAATTTTAACATAAGTCAGGATCTCATAGGGTGACAGGTAGAAAAAAAATCATAAAACATGTCTTCAATAAGTTTTCTTAAAGTCAGACTAATTCCTACTTTACCATGTCAATTTTCAGAAAATTCATTCTGTACATAGTAACTAAATGCTGTAATTTTTGGAAGGTTCTTTTATATGCTTCAGAGTTACGAAATTGTTTCATTCCTGTTTTAGGAATGAAATTCACATCAGTCTATAAAGTCATAATAATTAACATTCATAGTCTTAGCAAGGCAATCTTTCAAAAGTATAATGCATTGAAGGAAGAAAAATATACATACACACACTGGATACACCAGAACCAGAATTTCTGAATTCCCGATTCTAAGATTTACCAATTTGTATCCTTGCACTAATCAGTGAAGCACTGAGAAAAGAAAAAGAAGTCTGGACAACTGCCAGAAGTGCATCACAAGGAAACATAAATCAAGGCCCTAGTCCCCTCTGCCACACACATTAGTGACTTAACTTTAAATTGAAGTGAACCTTTTACAAGAACAACAACGACAACAACAACAACAACAAAAGCAATCCTTGAAATTGTTTTACTAGCAGCTCTTTATCTCACTTTTTCTTTCCTTTGTAAATAAAGGAAACATGGTCCAAGCAACATAGTTTTTGGAACCAGAGATCTTATATATAGTTTCTACTTCATTAATAGATTTGAAAAACGTACAAAATTTAATATACATAGAATGGATTTGTAGTGCCAACCAAAAGTCATCACTTCCCACTGGATGTTGCCCACAGGCAGTACATTTATTTAATAGATATGTGTATTTGACTTCTTTTTGCACAAAAATAGACACAAAAATTAACATTTCTTTATCAGTGTCAGCTGTCTGCTTAAGATATCTGGTCTAGCACTGAGTTGCCAAACATTGTTCATACAGGGGATCATGACTAGTGCTTGGACTTAAGCATCAATGCTAGGAACTTGACAATAAAACAGAGCTGAAAACATATAATATTTATTCATTTAAATCATACTGTTTTTTTTTTTTTTTTTTTTTTTTTTTTTTTTTTTTTTCCAATACAGTGAAAATTTATGGGATTAAGTAAATGAAGAATAGGGCCAGACTCTCTAGCCAGTGTACAAACTCAAAAGTTTATTTAGGTTGGTGGAGCAGTGCCAGTTTACAACAGTTAAGGAACTGATCCCCACAATCTTTTTCCTTTCAAAACAGTCAGAATTAACCAAGATAAATTCCTCACTCCTGAGATACTAGTTGCCTGAGGAAATATTTTGAAAGGATTCTTGCCCAAAATGTGAACATCTCAAAAACTAACTTCTGGGACATATTTGAACTATTATTAGAATTGCTGAACATCTTATTTGAGTATATCCTGCATCCTATGTGAAAAACTATGCAGCCTACAGCTGGTTTGTACTTTTGGAACTGCTTACTTTTCCAGTAAAGCATGCACTATTGGAAGTGCTACTGTGCTATGCTAAATTTATTTTTTTCCTGGATTCTAACACACAAAACCTGGCAGCTTTACCTCAAAGAAGGACCTCAGGTTCACCAAAGGCAGCAGTCTTTGTGAGCCTTGGCTCAGCTTGATCTGGGGAACACCCTGGTCAGCACCTCAGGCCTCTCTGGTCTCACCAGTACTATGTCAGTACAAATGTCCATGAACAGCTCACCGAAGGCCAACAGACATCAACCTCCTTGATTTAGAGGCATTCCTTGTGGACAGCAGATCTGATCAGGCCCAATGTCACCTTCTCCCTCAGCCTCCCAACAGTGAATAGTGGAATGGGTTAGCAAGTAGGTTAAAAATAAATAAATAAATAAATAAAAATCATACTCTGCTCTGCAAATGCCTAGTCCTTCTCTTTCTTTACATGTCATAGAACAGGGCGAGAAAACTTATGTATGGACAAGGGGCACATGAGAATAGACATACTTCTGAGACTCATCTTCTGACTTCTGGTACTCTCCTATGCTGCTTACTCCCTCCAAAACCATACGTCAGCTCTTACTGTAGCGCTCCATACAGCTCTATTCTCTTTTCTTCACATCTCTCTGCACTGCTGTTTGGGCGTCCTTAGTCTTGCAGTAAAGACTATCACCACCCACTATCACACCCTTCTCTGATCTTCTCACAACCATCCTTCTATAACAAGAAGTACATAGTGTCTCATGTGGTTCCAGTTCCCATTGATCCTCCAGGGGCCTTTATATATTAAAAATATATATATATATCAATTTCTCTAATGTTCTTAACTCACTCCCTTGTCTTGCAGCCCTTTTTGGACTCAGCATTAATCACCATGAAAAAAAAAAAAAAGCAACAAAACTTTGTCCGGACCTTTTCTTCCATGTGCACACAGCCAGCAGAGTTGCTCAGTGCTTGGGATCTGGTTCATTTGGTGAACTCCTAGTGAGTCACCAGGAGTACATGCTGCTATGCTCTGAAGGCATCTCAGCCACGGGCTGACCTGCTCCAGCCCTGCATAACTGGGGGGTCTCATGGGACAACAGCGGATGAGTCCACAGTCATGGGGTCGGTGGCATAGGGTTAGCTAGAAGGGGACGAAGCTTGGCAGAGCTTCTGCTCCTCTGCTCCACGAGTGGCAGCACTGAGAGGAGCACTGGCTGGGCACTGAGCAGCCCCATTGGCCCTGGGGTTGCACTTTAGTTTACACCTGCACATGCAAGGACAGAGCCAGTCTGTGAGCAGCAGAGCAAAGGGCCTGAACTTGTGCACATTGAGAGGGCAGGAGGAAGAGGGTGTGTGTACGGGGAGAGGTTGTTTCCAGGTGAAAAAAGTGCTCATAACTATGGTTATGTATTCATTCACATGTGGATCTGTAGCAGCAGAGAGAGACCAGCTTGTTCACTAGAACTGACAGAAAAGTTTTCAGATTTTGATTTCAGGATTTTATTTTTTTTCCTGAAGATACCTCACTGCTTCTTGACCCGTTCACAGAGTAACTGAACTATTTCTTTTCCAAGGTAGCACTTTGAGAAAAGCCTTTCTGTGAATTTTTATGGTATTTTTCTACTAGTTGTGGTATTCACAGATGTTAAGGGAGGTGGGAGTGAGCAGGCCCTCTAAATCCATAATCACTGTATGCAGTTACATTAATGAATGTCACCATTGATAAGTACTGTATGTTATATAACCAACCAAACATTACCCAAACACAGAGCATTTTTATATGACCCATCAGAGCTATAAGGAGACATTTTGGTGCCGGGAGTATGTCCTCCACTCCCCAATCCAGCCTGCAGTTTCCCAACTAGAAAGCTCTTTCTGGGCACCACTGCTGCCTACAGATCCTAATCTTCTCTTGCAACCACAGTGGCAAAAGCCTGTACAAATTCTTTTTTGCAGGTACTTATTGTGTGGCAGAGGATATCTGAGGCATCTTCCAAATCCAAACAATCAAATTTGAAGTCAAGGGGAGATTTGCCAACAGCTGTTCAAAAATTGGGCTCGAGCCCTCATCTGAGAGACAGATGAATAAAAAATGCAACAGACATCACTGCTGAAAATAGATAACTTCTAATTCCCACAGATCTCTCTTTGTAGTTTAAAATAAGCCTTTCTGCATTAAGACTACAGTTTTCAAAACAACAAAATTAAAAAAACAAATGTTCCTTCCGAGTGTTGTTTCAATTACATTTCCATGAGTGTACACACTTTTGATGTGTGAATCTTCCCATTAGATTCAGATTAGTTTGGTTTGGACACCATTGATGAGGCATACCCTGAACAGTGGCAGTGGGATTAGACCTCTCATATTTACATCCAAGGGACCAAAGGAAATGAGTCAGCAAATTGGCAAGGTCCCGTTTGATTGCAAAATTGCTGAACATTGTCAGTTCTTGGGATTCAGTACCTATCCCCATGCCTTTCAGCTCCATATCAGTCTGCTAAACATTCGTGATTTCAGGATCATGAATAAGCAGGTATTTTGTATTATGCCTGCAACTCCAACACAGGGCTTTTTACATGGGCCATATGTGCATTTTAGGGACTAGCTGTTGGTTATTATTAAGAATATTTATTACTCAAGTGATCAAATCAGCTGCTGCCCAGAAGCATTAAATTTAGGTAAAGGACTGATGTTACTTGGGCTTTTTGAGTTAAAACAGGCACTGCAAAGGTTGTTCTGGACATAGAGAAGCTTGTTGAGGAAATCAGGAGAAAGTAAACTGAAGGGGAAAGATTTAGAGTAGCCTTTCAAGAACCAGCAAATCATCTTAATTGTTTTTTTTTTTTGTTTGTTTGTTTGTTTGTTTGTTTGTTTGTTTGTTTTAAGTGAAAAGGACTCTATTATTGTGCTGCCTGTGGCTAGGCTTGATGGTTCATGAGTTTTCTTTTACTTCCACTTCTGACTTCCACCTTGGGTGCACTTTAAGCCTACTTTGTGCAGCGTGAAACACAAAACAGGCTAAGGTGGACTAAGCATTTATTTTGCTTCTTTTCTTCATGTGCACCTTTAAAGTTCTTCGTCTGCTATGGGCAGCAAGTGTGAACCATATCTGAAAAACTAAAATGATAGCGTGGAAATAATACATGTTCTCAGGGACAACGTAAAGAGCAGGAACACAAACTCAAGACACAAATCTCAATAGCATTGAGTGGTCTAGAACTAGTTTTGTAAAAATGCATTTCATCTAGCATAAATGCACTAAAAGCTAATGTTTTTAGTATTATTTACTACTCCCCCCATCAAGTACATACTGCTTTGCTGATCATGGAATTTGACTATGTGAGGAAAGTAAGTTTGCTTTATGGAAGCCATGGCAATAGCCCTTGTATTTCGGATCAACCACTCTCCATTTTTTTGACATCCAGCCTCTCCCATTGTACTATGGCTAAAAGAGGTTGGAAATCTATTCTTATGTGATTTTGTGACTGATTTGGGTTGGAACAGGATCTCATCCTAAGCATGCCCACAGTCTGGCAGCCTATACAGTCTGTGCATCTGGGGCTTACACCTGCCCTGGCTCTGAGGGAGTTAAAAAAATGTATACAAAGAAACAAAAAGAGCTGCTTAAAATTTGATTTCCAGTGCAAGTCATCGTTTACCATATGGTAAGGTATTTATCCCAACTACATGTTGTTCAGTAAATCATAGGGTTTTGCAGGGGGCGGGGGGGGGGGGAAGGAAGGGGGTTGTTGTTTTGATTTTGAAGTTCTGTACAGCAAACTGTCTCTGTAAATTGCTGTCACTGCAATGGCTGTGAAACAATCTGCTGTGTAAGTCTGATTGGAAGAAGTCACCAGAAGCACTGCCCTTTTTCCTTTCTCTCCCCACACCCTTGCAGTGCAGATGGCAAATACAATTGTCCTTCAAGGCTGGGTTGGACACCGGGAGTTTTCATGTGCAGCAGTGCCTTACCTGATCTGCAAGCAGACAAGACCTATCAAACCAGGCACAGGAAATAAAGACATACAGCTACTACTAGTATTTTCAACTTCATTGCTACTTTCAGCTGTGAAAAGCAAGTTTGCCTTGTAATAGGCATCTCAAGTTGCCAGAAAGGCGAATATCCAAAATACACCCACTGACCACCTCTATGGGGCTTTATGTTGTTGTTTGTCATTTATTTCTGGGGCTGGTACTAATTTTCAGTTCGTCATCCTTTGACTCAGAAATTCTTCCTCTTCAAAAAGGATGTATCTCCCTGCCGACCATGGAAAAAATGTGGCATGCAATTCAATCCTTTCCTGATAGCACCGGAGACGAGGAGAGGGCAAGTTAGAACACCATGATGAGGAAGTTCTGTCATTTCCAGAAGGAAGCATGATTCACTGCGCAGAGCATTTTTGGGAGCCTGAATCAGAGCTGTCGAGGAAGTCAGTTCTTGGACAGTTTAATGTTTAGTTTAACTGTGACTTTACCGGTGAGATGTGTGCCTCTCCCCACAGGCAGTGGGTACAACAAGATCAGATTATGTGCTGCTGAGGAGCAGGCAAGAGGAGTGCCAAGGAAGTGGCTTTCAAATGCTTCAGACAAAATGAGAAGTGCCCCAGAAAATCTGCCCTTAAATGTCATGGCAAAGCAGAGCTCTCCGAAAACAGATTTAAAGGAGAAATACTCTCACACACTCTTCCCGAGCACAGTGCCGGCAGTGGGAGGGACCTGCAGGGTGGCCATAAGGAGCCTGCAAGGGGAGGGCTGAGCTGGGCTCCTTCCCAAAAGGTCTGGAATTAGTGCACTAGCGGAGAGATGGCTTCATTAGTCACGGCACAGACCTGCTAAGTTAAGCCCTCCACAGAAAGAATGAGTTATGTGCTAGCTGCCAACAGGCTGCAGGATAAATTCAAGTTGTTGTTTTTAATCGCCCGTTGTACCCTACAAGGATCATGATTTGATTAATGTAGTTCCCCCCCGCACACACGCCCTCACACACATGCCATATTGCAGGAAACAGGATTCGACTGGAGCATCTTCCCTGTCTCTTTTGCCTCCCCACCTTCCATTCTCCCCCACAGAAAAGACAAGGACTTCTTGGCAAAGTGCTGTACATCTGTGAAAGGTCCTGGGATTGGGAACTCAGCCTATTCTTGGTCTACCACAGGTTGACAGCGCTGTCCATCCTGGAGCGTGCAGCCAACTACGCCTTTTCTCCCCAGGCACAGTTTTGTAAAGTGTGGGGAGAAGGAAATCTGTGTTATTGTATGTGATGGTTAGCAGACTGTTGATTTGTCTGCATTTCCAGAGGCACATGTATATGACTGGGGTTGAGCAGAGGGAGCAGGCTGCTAAGGTATTTACTGTACAGAAGTACACACAAGCACCCAAAGCATAGTACTGGAGGGTGGTGCTTATGGCCTGTACACTTAATTAAATAGAAGCCGTCCTTCATCCTCGCTCTTGGCACTCTGTTGCACAGGAACTTAATGTTTCTGGCTTCACGGAGAAGGAAGGGCTGAGTATTAGGGAGAGGCAGAGTTCCTATAGGATGTGAGAGGAGAACGGGATACAGGGAGCATGCCTACGCATCCCTCAAAGACGTCACTGTATACGGGAGCCAAAAGGTAAGGGAGTGGGTTTGCTGACTATGACACACGGTGGGAGGAGATCTGAGACACAAAGGAGTCATGGGTGTGAACCAGGAAACAAGCCCGTGCCCACCCAGCTTTTTTGTTTGCTTGAGGAGGATGTAAAATATGCTTACACCACTTGCGCTCCAGCTCCGAGCGCTAATTGTTAACAATAAAAGGTCACCAGAAAACAATTGCTGGGAACCAGAATTACACCAGGGGCCTGGGTAATGCGATCACTCCTTCACAGGAGAATGCCATCCTGTCGGGAGTGGGCTACAGGGCGATCCTCAGCATGACGCGCCGGGTCAGGCTAGGAAGGGAGGTACACAGCTGTATCAGGCAGCCTTCCCCTCCAGCTCCCTGCTCCCAGGCGGACACACACACACGCCAAGCAGACTCTTTCAAGCTAATTTATTCCTTATTGGAGGGAGTTTAAATATTATAGGGAGGTTAAATTCTTTTTTTTTTTTTCTGGAGTTGCAGGGAGTGGCAACAGGTTTGGGTTTGCACAGGAGGGCGACCACCACCATCTGGGTGGGATGGGTGAAGCGGAAGGCTGCTAGCACAGCCCAAGGGATGAGGAGGGAGGTACCTCTCAAATATCTTTACTCCTTCCCAAAATACGTTCGTGGCTCAGTCAAGGGTGTGAGTACTGCTCAGGAAGAAATTTCCACGCTAGCATTACATTCATCTCTGTGAGCACCAGAAACAGCAGCAGGGGCTGAAAAATCTGGCCAGCATGCTGGGTAAGTACTTAGGCAACCCAGCCCACCCCAGCTCTGCACTGTTCATGGCTTTCTGGTTACCACTGCTGAGCCAGCTGCTGTGTAAAGCTACCTTGTGTGTGTCTGTGTGTCTGGTCAGCCCACCATGGGCTGCTTTGTGGGCATCTCATTACTTAAACCTTCAGGACTGAGCAAAGTCAAAGAATGGTGAGAGATGCTCATAGACTGTGTCCACCCTTCATATCCAACTCCATATCCATACTATATCCATATTGTCAGGGAGAGAGAACACAGATCATGGGATAGATTCTTGTGAAAAACAGTCATTAGGGGAATGTGCACAAATATTTTCCCTTTCTTTAGTGGCTGCACATGCGTGATCCCCCCCATTCAATTTTGAAGGTGTTCTCTTTAGTGCTGGGGCCTAAGTCTGTTGAAAAGCCGCTGCTGAAAAATGGTTTTCCAAAAAATACTTAAACTGTAGAAACTGGTGAGGATGTAATGCTCTGCAGAGAAAGGAAGAGTTGACCAAGTAGGTATTCTCTAGATGCTCAGAAGAGATAAGGTTCTCAAGAAATCCACAGAATTAGCATGCAGTATAGCAAGATGGGTAACAAGCTCTCATGCGTCTGAAGGGCACTGTGAGAGAAGTTAGGTGATTTCTGTGAGGAGAACTTGCTGAATTCTCAGTCCTTCCCACGCGCTGTTCCCCCAGTGTGAAGGCTTTGTTTTGTGTAGACAAGGACAGCTCAATGAGTGCTGTGGTGCATCATCTCATCCTGTGTGGCCGTGACATCTGGGAGCGGAAAGGGGAAGGTAAGTGGATTGGTTGAGATGACAGCAAGATTGGTTTGGGGCCAGGTTTTCACTGAAACACCATCATTGTAAAAAGTGGAGGCAAAAGGCCGATAGTTCCCTTTGAGGGGGTGCCATGTATGTGCTAGAAGCTTTTGGAGCATGTCTGGGCGTCATACACATGCTGCTTACAGGTCATTCAGTCTGAGGGCTGTGATATGCCCAGTACTGTACTAGAAAATAAATTCAGGAGCTGCAAGACTCTGGGTGACACTGTTATTTTGACTCTCCATGAATCTGGCCCCATTGGGTTTAGTTTGTTCACAGCATATAAGGAAGACACAGGCTGTCTGGGGAGGGTCTAAGGCATTGTAGCAATCACCACAGCTACAGCAGACATTACCTGTGAGGGGAAGACTGGAAAAAATGGTATTTGCTTACTGTAAGGAAAAGGAGATGGAGGGGATACTAAGAATGTCTTTAATTACCTAAAGGGTTTCTGCAAATAGCAGAGGAATACATCTATAGTACATCTATGCTCAGACTGTGGTGAGCTGGGTAGGTAGGAAAAAGCTTAAATTAGAATGTAGAAGATTCTTATTAGACACCAAGGGGAAAATGAACAAACAAACAAAACAAAACAAACAAACAAACAAAAACAACTCACCAACTTTCATTATAGTAGGACTGTGAGGCCTTATAATGGGTTGTCTAGATGGGGAAATTCTGGAGTCTTCAGCACTGGATGTTTCTAAGAGTAGGAAAACAAAAGCCAGTAAGGACAAGGATGTAGCTGATGCTACCACAGATAACCTCCTGAATGCTTTCCAGGTGGTATACAAGTACTACAGTGAAGAACAGAGAAAATCTACTTTTCAAGTTGTCATTCATTCATTCATTCATTCCCATTTCTGCCTGCATTACTTTTCATTCAAACAACATTAAAATTCACAAAACCATTCATCTGTTTATGTATGGTTGTATAATAAAACATGTGAGTTAGGAAAGAGAGGATTTTGCGAAAATAAAAGATGTGAAAATTTTGTCCTTTATTATGAAGGCCAAACCCTGATTTTTCATAGAGCAGGTCTGATTTTGTTCATTTCTTCTTAGCAAGCACAATTAATGGTTACTGTTTTCTGTAAAATAGAGCTTCTATTATTGAAAAAAAAAAAATAAATATCATTTTACAGCACTCAGTGCTCAGCCTATAAAGTTTAAAAGCTGTATGAGGAGTTTTGCATTTTGAAACATTTACTTTTTGGAGAACTATAAAGATGAGTCTTAATGCCCAGATTTCTGAGTCAATAAAAACACTCAAATGTCTTTGTCAGCAGGGTAGTGAAACTGAAGCCAAAATGCCACTAAACAAAAGATAAAAGCTTGGATAAAATGCCCTAGCCTTTACTGGCATTTGGTAGGAGTGCTGCCACTGAATATAGAGATACAAGCAAAAAGTGAGTCCTGCCACCATTTCTTGCCAGTAGGCACAGCAGGTGAAATGCGCCCTAAATTGGCCAGTTAAAGGTAGGGCAGTATTTGTTATGGGCACTGGGGGATTGTAGAACTTACTTTTGATGAGGAGATAGTTATGGCAGCAAGTGTAACTTATTGTTATGTTTAAGGTTGAATTCCATCTTCTGTCCTAATTCCTACCTTCTTCTCCTCTCTACTACATTTCAGCTGCTCAGAACTTTTGGAAGTAATTCCATTTGTGATAAGGTTGTCATGTTTGCTATTACCACGGAAGTGATTTGCCATAAGACGAATCCATGATAGATTGAATAACCTTTATCTTTTTAAATTATTTGAATAGCCATTAGCTGTAATTAGAAATACAGCTCTGGCATAGGTCAGGACTAACAAACTGTACTCCAGAGGAATTGGGCCTCAGGAATCAGGACCTTCAGATGCTCAGCTGGATCTGTAAGGGTCCCCTGCCTTTTTATGTGCTCAAGGTCCACAGTTGCAATAGAGATCTCAGTGAGTAAACTCAAACTGGAAGAAAAAACCTCCACAGTTCACATTAGTAAAAGTATTGATGCCCTAGAAAGCACTGTGACTATGGATTTGAAATCTCAGGCTTCCCTGTCCCAGAGGAGCTTGTGCATGTGTGTGTCCTGTTAACCTGTTAGGTTTTGTCCAGAGAAATGATGCCCCATTCTGATGGTGTTTGTAAATCCTGCAGTCTTGGATACCTTCATGTCAAAGCACCTAGGACAAAGGAGATTAAGCATGATGATGAAACAAAGCTTGAAGTAATCACAGGAGGAAGTACAGACATTCAGATTTGGCTGTAGGTGCTACGGTGTATGCTCACCAAAAGCAGCCTTGGCATTCAAGCACTGTGACTGGAGAAAAGCCCTTTCAGTACCTGCGGAGCTGGACTTTCAGTGAAGTGCAGGAATCCCACACACAGCAGAGGCATCAGTGCTCAAAACCTCACAGCCAGGTCTATGCAGAACCAGGCCCTATTAAAAATAAATGCGTTTTTAGATAGAATGTTAAGTTCTTGGCTATCATAAAGAGCCTGAAACTTTCCAAGAGATTTCAGGAGCCTGAAGGGAAATAAATTGCTAGATTGGTAGCAGCAATGGTCTACATCATAAGCAGTTATTGTAAGATTAGTGTCCTTCCTGGGAAAGGGGGCTAGGGATTTCAGAATGTATCTAACAAACATGCAAATGTGTGTAGACATCTATATCTCAGTGTTACCTGTAAGTGGAAAACAGCCTAGCCAAATTCCCTTCCTCAGGGCATAGCTTGCCAAGTGCTCTGCCTGTCCCATCACGTGTGCAAATTTTCACTGTCAAACAAGAACTTTCTCTGGCTGGAAAGCAGTAACTGGTAATGCAGAGCATGCCAGCGTATGTCAGCAGTATTACTCCCTTGGCACTGCTCCTCCCTGTTAATTGTAGAGTAGAAAACGTTCTTCTTCAGGCTTTTCCTCTAACTACCCCAGTGCAAGAGCCAGAAACCGTGGACATTTGTGGAGGGAATTTGGCAGCTGAAATGCATGGAAGCCTGGCTCAGGCTTGAGCATTTCCAAGAGCAGCATCTGAACCCCTGGTTAACTTCCTGACTGATCTTCTGCCTCAAACAGGAGGCCAACCATGATAAGTGCACCAAACATAAGGGGGGAGGGCTGTGCAGAGGCTTGGACATTTCTTCTAGTTTTAAAAATAGCAGAGAAAATCCAAAGCACATTGGCAGACTGAATGTAACTTTGAGACTCAACTGGAAAGTGCCTCCTACTGATGATTGTCTTGCAGATTTTTCCCTGGGTTGGTTTTCTGCCTGTCCCAGCAGCAAAGCCACAGCTGCAACCTCACTTACACAAATGGGTGAATTTAGAGCTCAAACATGAGTGCATTTCTGGTGCACAGTGAAGAGCTTTCTGTCTTGATTTACAGGGGCATCTGTGTTAATACTCTTGTGATGTTTGCAAAGTCAGTTGGTAATTTGCTTGTATGGAAGAGACAGGAGTGGTGCATGTGCAATTTTCCTTGTTTCATCCTTTAGAAGCAACCTTGTTCTGGCTTTCCAAAAGAAAAGGAAAAAAAGGTCCTCTTAAGGTTACCTCTCAGCTGTGCCAGTGTGTGTGTGCGTATCTATATGGGAGGTGTGCATGTATATGTGTAGAGGAGAGACTTTCCTTCAGCAATGAATGGAAGTTCAGTCTGCTCTGACCCACAGGCTAGAGATGACTGCAAATTTATCAGGTTCTTCTAAAGCAGGGGGCAGAATGTTATTCCCGTAGTCCGTTGCTGCACAGGGCTCCTACATCCCAACCGTTGTACGCCCTTTACCACCAAAGTGTCTGAGCAGAAAAACGTCACAAGGCTTTTGTAGTTTGTTTGGGACCGGGGTCAATCACTTTTCCTGCTCACCAACACCCTATACATACACAGATGAAAATATGCTAGTATTTGTATAAACCGTATCGATCACACACCATCTAGCACATCCTTTGTACGAAAATAACCCAATTCTGTGTTGATTCACTATTTCTCCCTTCATCACGGGGACGGATGACATTTTCTGAAGGATAAAAACAAATTATATTGCAATTGGAAAATTAATGGCATCAGATAAAAACTCTTGGTTGAACAACTGATTTCTCCTATCTTTCTTCTGTTCTTTCTTTCCATTACTATTTTCCCCATCATTACTGTCTAACGGTGAGAGGAGGAACATAATAATAATAATAATAAATAATAATAATAATTAATAACAATAATGTGCTGATATCCAAGAAGTACATTGATTCCTGAGATTCTTCAGCAGAGGTAAAATCTAAGCTGATGTTTCCTGCCGTGACAAGGTAGCAAGGAGGTGTGCTACAGGAAGAAAATGATCTTTTTTACAAAAATAACCTTGTCAAAGACAACTTTATTACCAGACACAAACACAGGGAGTTAAAAAGTTCTTTAAAGAACAGTCAGGTGCAGGACAGAAGGATGAAGCCAGTACTTAAAAGCATTCCTCCAAAATGTGGCAAATAGATTCCGAATTCTGATCATGTCTGGAGCGTCAGCAGGTGACTAATTCATCTGCAGCATGGGAAGAAGACCTTTTAATGATGTCCATACATAGGACACACCACTACTTGCAGGAAACACTGGCATACTTCAGTCACTTGGCAATTCTCATCAGGCTGTGAAGGTATGTTAGTCGTGCTCATAGTAACAAAGTTTTTGATATCTGCTTTACAGTAAGCAATGAAGCCTTTGTGTCTCAGAGATACACTCCCCCTTACAGATGTCGTGCAAAGAGTGAGAGAGACTGTAATATCTTAAATTTTATTCCAGGTTTGCTTGATAAGTGGGCGGCAATAGTTAGAGGCCAATTTGTGCTTTTCCGTCATGCTGTCTAGACATATTTGCAAGCACTGCTTTGCCTTTAAGAGGAAAGGGTATATCATATATTATACAATAATAGGTTATTTTTACTTGTAATGCATTAAGAGGCTGTTTTCAATCAGACACCATTTGATATGAGGGTATGTTCTGGACAATAAATGGAAAAAGTGGAGCATATCCTTTTTTCACACAGCAGACAATACCCATACTTTCCATATAGACAGGAAACGGCTTAGGTTTATATATAGAAATACAGTATGTTTTGTATGCATACATAATGTATTGATTTATCAAAAAACTATCACTGTATAATTGGTTGAAGCTGCAAAATTAATCCACACCCATGTAAATATTTAATATGCGGCACGAAAAAGACACATCTGGGAACTTTAAGAGAGGTCCCTTCCCATCAGACATGACGTGGGTGGCATGGAGGTCATGTGCTGTTCAGCAGGCTCTCAGAGCCACCAAATCTGCTCTGTTCAGTGTCTGTGTGTCATAACAGATGGTGCCATCTGCCTCCCACGGGACCTCATAGGTTCATCTCTTCACCTCATCCTCAGCCCACAAGTCCTCAGAGGGCACCAGCTCTTTGTTCTTACTGGCACTGCAACCAGTGGAGCTGGGTCCAGGACCTGATTTACCTTAGGGCTATGGGGGTCCGCAGTCCCATTCCCACCAGCTGCCTGGAATCTCTTTTGGCTGGGGCTGTCCATTACCCTCTCCTCTCCTGGCATCTGAAGGAGGTGCCCTGCATTTCTCAGGAGCTGTACAACTCCATAGCACAGCAAACTTCTACAAGGTCACACATTGCTCATGGCCACCCTTTCCCTGGTGGAGAGGGAAATAAAATCATTTTCATGGGAGGCTGGCAGTACCCAGGCAGCAGCTCAAATTTGTTTTGTTTTATTTTTTCTATCTGCCTCTCTCTGCACCTGTGGTTTCCTGAGGACATGGATGTTGGCACAGCAGTGAGCTGCACTCAGCATGCTGGAGGCCAGGCAACATAAGCAGCTGGAGAACCTCTGCTTCATCACTACGGCTCTGCAGTTTGACCGAGCTGACTCACTTCTTGACTCTAGCTTCCTGCAGAAGATATTTGGCTTGTTGGAAGATGTTTTGCCACGAGGCTGGGAGACCTGGGGTTAGGAAGGCAAGGAGTTATGTGTTTAAACCTATGCTCATTTCAATTTGGATGAATTCCTGCTCACCAGACGATGATCCACAGCCAGGCGTTGTGGTCAGATTATTTAGTACGTTAGCAAAGTGAATTTGATGGACACAGTCACCAGCTGGACTGTGATCTGATAAGGCTGTCTCAGAGAGGACACAGTAATAGCCCAGAACAAATACATTTGTTTCTTTCTGGCGGTGTAAACAGATCTGTGTTTACTTTGTTCCAAAGGGCTTTCTTCCTGTGCTATCAACATGTAATCTTTCACTTGACTTAATAAGTGTTGAATTTTGTTTGTTTGCTTGTTTTTACATATGTTAAAAGACTTAATGGGATTCTTCAGTTCTGTCATTCACTTCATGCTGGTAACAAGCATCGCCAGTGTCTCTTTTTAGGTTTCTCAAGCCCCACATAGTCTTCTTGCCCTTTTTAATATATCATTTTTTAATTTTTTTTTTTTAATTTATTTTTTAGGAAGTGAGGAAAAAGTGCAGTGAGAGTACTAGGCTCCTTCCAATTGCAACCTTTAATGGCTATGGTAGGCAAAGTTTCACAAACCCTGTTACTGATAAGAAAATAAATCCTTCTCTACCAGGAAGCTGTGGCGTGAGGACTGAAATACTCTCTAAGCCATAAAAGTTCAGCTTGGAGTGAGGAGAACTCCAGCCGTCACCTTGCATATTTCATTTGTTACAGGCCATCTGTGTGCATCATCAGGGATCTCAGGAAAATATTACTCAGCTGTCTTTTATCTCTGTCTAGCCGAGCTGGAGCGTGGGTAGCAGAACACAAAGTAACAGGTTCCTAACTTCAGTCTGATGATAAAAGGTGTTTGTAACCTAATAGAAGCACATGTTTGTATCGATTAATAATACATGGCTGCGACCCGCCAAATAAGCTGTGCGTGGAGCGTATTTTGGAAAACAAGTAATGAGGCTCTTCCTTCCTAATCAGCTCTTTATTACTTGTTGAAGTGGAATGTGAGAGCAGAAAGTAAAGCTCAGGTATCAAAAAGAAGTGGTGATGACGGGTTGAGGGGGGTCACTTGTGAAAACAGTGGAAATCAAATCAATTAGGCCTGTCAGCTGGAAAACATCATGGGGAATTAACGCTTGTTTGTCTGGATTCCTGCAGCCTGCATGAAAGCGCAGGAAAATTGTATTCGGGTGACAAAGTACTATATGAAAATTGTGATTTAACTGATAATAGAAAAGGATTATGTAAGACACATCCACTGACAGATCAAATAAGTAAATAGGATAAAACTTTAAAAACAGCAATATACTTCTAATCTTCAGAAGCAAATGCATCTGCACACCCCACCAGACAGAGGTGAAGGTACCACCCCTGTACCTTTCAGGACTCGTAAGAACTAGAGTCTGTTGGGGCTCTACTGAAAAGGGCAAGATTTTGCCTGGTTGCTATGAAACTGAAATTATTGCTGGTAGCATAAATTTAATGCACGTGCAAAAAAAAAAAAAATCAAGGGAATATTTGGATCAGGGCTACAAAGCAAGGAAATTTCAAAGGAAGGGGCACTCAGGAATTTTTGGGTCTCAACCTCATTTCTAGTTTGTTTTCTTTCAAAGCTGAAATGTACCAAATGGGCCTTCCCTGTACTACACAAGAGGTTTTTTTTTATTATTATATTTATATATGTATATATATTTTTTTTTTCATATCACACTCCAGGACAGCAAAGATAGTGCCAGGGCAGCTACAACCACAGCTTCTGCTGGATCAGTGCCCAGCTGAGGAAAGCAGGAATTCAGGACTTCAGTCTGCAAAGCCTCTGACTAAACTCATTAAAGCTTGGACATGAATATTAAGCAATGACTTGCATTTGCCCCCGTCCCCTCTCCTTCCTGAGCTCTGGCAAAAGCCGGGGGATATTCCTAGCCCCAGCTTTGGGCTGTTCTCCTGCACTGACCCAGGCTACACAAGGCACAGGACAGATTACCTGTGCACAAATTCATGCCAGGAGGGTTAATTTCACAGGTGCTTTTAATTACTGTTTAATTCACCTAGGTTCTACTGAAAGACCCCCAAAATCTGAGAACTATTATAAGAATACATAACCCCAAGAAGTATCAAGGATCAAAATGTTTCAACCTATTTCACCTGTACTGAAATAGAAGGGGTTTGTAGATTACTTTTTCATTGTCCCCAGGTAGACATGCTCCTATTCTTGTGTGTTATATGCTGACTACGCACACAGGTTCTTGGCACACACCATGGTTTTTACAGTGCACAATTTTTAATGAAATTAGAAAAAGAAGCAATTTCAAATGACAGGAATAAATTAAAGGAATGGCTTAAAGGTACAACAACTGATTGCTCAGTACTTCTCATTCAGAGGGAAGTACCCCTCTGAAAATAGAAAAACTATTTCTTCTGACCATCTAGAAGCTGTGAATCCCTGTCCAGAATTTCAAGTGCTGTGGCTATCTGTGGCTGAGTTATCATGTTTATATAACCATATAATTTTTTAAATTATTTTTTTGCTTTCTACTTGGGTGAAATAATAAAAGAGACTGGTGTTTAACTTTTTATTATTCCAGGCTTCAGAAAACCCTGGTCACTCCAGTTTTCACATATTTTATTTTATGGTGCAGTTGGGATACTATGTCAACCAACTTACACATTTCAATGCACATAAAATATAATAAAGCAAGGGCTAACCTGCGGTCCTTTGCAGATCAGTGATGAGGAAGGTGTGGAAAGCTATTTGGAGCTCCCTACTCACCCCTGTTAACACATGTGTGTTTCCTTAAGGAAGTGGTGATTACACCTTGTTGTTGGCAGTGCAAAGCTTAGCATATCTTTATATTTTCACTATGGAAGAAGGGAATTTCTTCTTGCTTCTGTGGGCAGCCAGCCAGTGAAAGGTGATGGGAAATACATGACATCCTGTTCTTCCTACCTTTCATCTTTCCTGTTCACAGACACATTTTGAGCGTGACATACAGGTGTAATTAAAAACAGGTTGATGCCATGCACAGCTCAGCAGATGCATGTAATATTAGTACCTGCTGTGAATCCATGTACATTGGCTTTTATGAAACAGCGAGACATTTGCAAATTGCCTGTTGTAACTGCAATAATATCAGTATAAGAACAAAACAGATTGTGTAACTTTCACTAGCAGAGATCAGCTCAATGGCTAATACTTTTCTCACTAGTACTCAAAGTAATGTCATGCTAACTATTCATATTGATGTTTTTCCAGTGAAGTTAATAGTATTGAAGTGGTGCATTTCAGACTTGCTACAAAACAAAATCAACCAAACAAAACAAAGCAAAAACCCCAACACGTCTTTTCCTGCATTTCCTGGGCATGCTGTTCCTGTAAGGCAGCAAAGCACCATTTGCTTTCTCCAGCCAGCAATGGAGGCTGGGGATGGAAAGGACTGGTACATTGGTCATCCTTCTTTGCCATGTTTTTTGAGAGACATCTCTAAGGAGAAGGTGGTCAGCCTACTCACTTGAATCACATACTTGGCATACTTAACGCAGCTGTCATACCTTCTCTTCCCTAAGGGAGCCAAAAGCGGAGAGGGAGATGCAGGCAGGAGGCACACACACTGCGAGCTGCCTCACTCTGCCCTGCTGTGAGCCAGGAGGGGAGGCTAGGTGGGGATAGACACCAGAAGCGGCAGAGATCAGAGACTAGGGTGGTAAAATTTGATGGCAGCAGATCTTCCAACTGCAGTACTTCATATACATGCCACACTGGCTCATCCCTGGCAACTGGGAAGAAAAAGTACAGTTTAAAAAAGCTCCTTCTCTTGTCATCTGCCTCACCAGCATCTCAGGCAGGTTGTGTTGCTCTCAACCCTGGAGCAACATTGGCCGCTGAACTCCTCTCTGCTTTAGTTTAGCGATCCCAGACCATGAGTAGGAGCAGCCATTCACCTCAAATGAGTGCAGCATCATAAATCTGTTCAGCTGCACATTTTAGCTCCGCAGTGTCAGACAGGCATAATTAGAGCTCCAGAGTCCAAGTGCCACCCCACCAGTCTTACAGCAGTGCATTTGCCCACGCTTTACATGAGTCATCTGGTGGAAGAGGAGAATTAGGCCCAACATGTCTGGGCTGAAGTGATGACTTAATCAAACTGCTCCTTCCAGCTCTGACAAGTGTCTCTTTATGCTCCTTGGTGTTTAGCTTGGAGTTGCCAGTTGGGATTTTTCACACCTGTAGGTTATTTAAGCCCTTATTCTGCTGTAGCTCTTGAATTTAAGACAATAAATGTGTCCTTTGGAGCAGTATTAGGTGAGGAAGACATATATGCTCAGGTGACTAAAATAAATGAATGATCTGTGCTGTGATACATTTGTAACTGCTTTCCAAATCCGAACAGCTGCCCATGAACTTCCAGCTCTGAAAACTGCTGTTAAATACTGTGATGAGCACCTAGTTTAGTCCTCAAAGTATTCAGAGCATTTACTGTCAGGTCTTCATGCAAGTAAAATTTATATATTACTACTCCCAAGAACGATCACATACACTGACTGTGATCATCAAGAATAGTTAATGAGAAGAAAGGAATGACTTCAGTTTAACGCCATCACACCTGACTTCAGCCTACTTGACAGAGAGGAAATTGGAAAATATTTACAGAATTAAAATTCTAAAAATAAGTAGGAAGCTATCAGTGGAAAAAAAGGCAGGCAAGACAAGTGGATCTCCTCCTTGTAGGAGGACATTGCCATGCTTGAAAAGTGGAGTTACAAACTAACCCAAAAATATTTAAGCCAATAGAGAAGGTACAATGGGTTTATTAAGGTTTTATCTATAGGTAAGCAGAATAGGAAATATTTTAGGGAGTAGAAATTATTTGAGCTTTGTTAATCATTCATTTTCGAAAGTCCTGACTTCCAGAAGTTTAAAGTTAGCTAAAGAATAAGCAATTGTATCTATTTGAATTACCTTACTTCTGACACAGTAGAGCTTCCATTGTCACCTGCAGCAAAAGCCTAACATTGCTGTCTTCCATTCTCAGCTGTAACAATTCAAACCAATTTTTCCAAAAAAAAATAAAAAATGAAAGTAACACAGTACATATTATCTTGTTATAGATCTTGTGTTAAGGCATCTCATTCAGAACAGTTGTGATCCCTACTGCTTTCCATCAGTGTCCTGCTCATCTCACTTGCACTATCAAGATAAATGCTGTTTAGAGGCATATGGTCAGACCTTGCATTTAAACAGGCTGTAATCTCCATGGCCAGAGATACCATAAATAATTGAAATACCAGAGAATAAATAGTTTCACTAACCATGTTCTGCCTTAACTAATCAGAGCATCTGGTAGATCCACATACATTTAATTAATTTGCTGTTTGTTTGTTCCTTTGCATAATTAACTATTTAATTTCGCTGCCCCCCATATTTGCTCACTAATTATTTATTCCTTGCTAACTCATTGATCAGCTGCTTGCAGCTCCCTCTTGCTTTTCTGACCACCATGTTTATCCTTCACTCTATTTGTATCAGCCGTTTTCATATCTTCCCAATTTTCATTCCTCCCCTTGTCTTTCTTTCCAGCCTGGTCAGGGTGCAGCAGCCACCCTGCAGTGCAGTGCCCAAGGCTAGGTACTGTGTTTGGGCACTGGAGAGAGTGGGGACATTGCTGATGGGGCAAAAGCTATCTGAAGAGTAATGATGCCTGGATACACTATTGTTTTGGTTGCAAATAGTTCATTTAAAAATATTAAGACAAGTGCAGCTGGACTGGGGAGAGGTGTTTTTGGACAAGTACAGCTCATATTTGTTTGAAACTGGAAGGGTTTTGATGACTTGGAGACTTGCTGTCCCTAAGACAGAAGCTGCTCACCAGGTAAAGTGTTCAACCTGCCATTCACATTTTATGGCATCCCGCAGGTTGCTGAAAACAATGCTATATGCACAACAGCAAAAACAATCCAGGAAATTAGAACCCGTGGGTATACCCAAATCTTTATAGTCTCAAATAAGTAACTAATGCCTAGAACGCAAATTGTTCCTCTCCACTGAGAGCTGGTGTGATCCTTACCCAACATGGGCTCCCTTAATTCTCCCAGAAGTCTTTAAAGCTACTTAACCATAGCATTTTGGATATATTTTATTCTTGCAAGCAGCTTTTTTGACCTTGCACTGCATGCAGCAGCCCGTTCAGTCAGTGAGAGTTTGGAGTGTGATGGTGGCTCTGAATTCAGCCTTCTCATGTGAGACTCTCATCATCTAAGTATAGCCGGTAGGTTTTATTTCTGGGAAGGCTTGTTTGGATTTCCGTCTGCTCCACTCTCCTCTGGTTTAGATTTCTCGTCTGAATGCTGTCCAGGAGCCAGTGCTTACGCTACCATTCACCATATCACTTTTTGCTAATTGCTCCCATATTTGGAGCAGTCACGTGTGCCAAATTGCTAAATTGTGACTGCACTTTCCGGCAGCTACTAGAATCTCCCAAAAGAGGCAATTAAGACGCCAAACAGTGCAAGGGGAGGAAAGCTGGCTGTAAGAGGCTCTCAGGGTCATCCAGCATTCTTTCAAAAATGTATTTCTTGTGCATCGGCTCTTTTTAAAGAAAGGAATAGTTTCACTGTTAATTTTTTCTCTTACTTTCAGCAGGGTAAAGGACTGTTTCAGATAGTCATTACCTGAGACTGTCAGTCCGTGCTCGCTTTGACTGCTGGCATGGGAGCTGCAGCTGTGCCTCAATGGCAGCTCAGCAAAGGACCAAAGCAGACACTTGGTTTCACATGTGGCCTCAGAGTACGCTGTACATATCTTGGAGATAAGAATGTAATTGTGTGTCTTGATGAGTAAAAGCCCAGGATTCTGGAAGTAGCTTGGAAACACTTGACTCAACTGAGGAAAGCCAAAGCAATTTTCCTTGAGATTGCTCCTACAGGTACGTATTGTTTTTGGAAAGGGGGCTTAAGTAAATAGATCACTAAAGCTCTGAAATGCAGATCAAAACTGGACCCTGATCCCTAAAATCTTCCACGGAACCTGCCTTCCCAAAACATTGACAAGATATAGGTTTTTGTTCTTACCACCCCCAAAAAATTAAAAAAAAAACTTTAATTCGGTATTCTAGGTGTCAGCAGGTGAATGTGTCAGGACTCAAGCAGATGACATTTCCTGAAACCCAAAGGCTTGTGACTGAAGGAGCATCATTTACAGTATAGTTTTAGAAATTAGTTCAAATGATCAGGTCATACAGGAATTAAGTTGGCTTATGTATAGCAAAGGAACTCGTGGGAAGAAAGAGGAAGAAAAGCTTTCTGCACTGTGCTGATGAGAATCACAGAGAAACTCCACATTCAGCCCCGTACATACTCAGTGGCTTGGGGAAATCATCTACGAGCCCCATGTAATCTGTGCACCCAGGCTGGCTCATGCTTCCTTTGCTCTCCAGAGCAACCTCCACTGGCTTAGAGGGAACCTGGACACCAAAAGTTGAGATGTTCTTGTGCCTTAAATGTCTACTGAGTGCATCACTATGCACAAAACTTCACTCATGTTACACCTGGACACATTTTTTTGGACATGCATCTTCCATTTGAAAACCAGAAGGCTGAGAAATCCTTCTGGGTATTTGGAGGGGAGAGGGGAGGACAGGGATTGAGGATGAAGCTTTTGCAGCTTCAGGATCCTTGAACTAGTCCTGCAGTGGGGTCAAGCACTTCTTTCTTTCTCAAGAGTTTGCTTTTATGCTGTGTTATATTTACCCAGGCATTTTCCTAGACACAGGGAACAGCTCAGCCCTGATAGCAGCCGTATCCAAGACAAATTGTTCAGTGCTGGGTAAAGAGTTCAATAAAACCTCAACAGCTCTTGTTTTGCACCTTGGCAAAATAATAAGTGTCTCAATTTCCCTGGAGATGGGAATAGTAATAGAAAGTCTTCCCATGAAGATGAAGAAAACCTTAAGAAGAAAGGAGAAAAAGCCTTTTTTCAGCTGAAGTATCTCACCTGTGTGTCTTGAAAACCAGTATTAGGGAGTACCTCACAGCCTGGGCAAGTGCTCGACCAAAAAGGTGAGGAGCTGCAAGGGTCAGGCTGCAGAAATTCTCAGATGTCAGCCTGCAGGTGCAGGCCACCCTCAGTGGGCAGCCAAAATCACCAAAGGGAAAATCAGAATGAAGTGGCTGAGGTGGAAAGCAGCAGCCTGGGTGTGCAACCTACATTGAAACTGGGTCTGTGCCCGGTGGGATGCCACATCCTTTGGGAGCCATCACGGCCACTGAGACCTTTGCTTCTACTTGCCCTGCTGTGGGAATACTGAGGAGAGAGAGATAAGCATGCATTATATATCTGTGTCCATCTCCATGGTTTGGACAGGTTTTCTCCCATTTCTTTACCCCAATTCATCCCAGTACCCCATCACTTCCATTTCTGGCTCACTTTTCCCCTTTTCTCCCTCATTCTATCTGCAGGTTTCTTCCTTGACTGCTGCTTGGCACCAGCAATTCAGGGCAGGTGAATTTCTGAACTTTTCAGGAGAAAACGGCCGCAGGCCCTGAGCCAGGGCCCTCTCACCTCTGGCTGCACTCCCTCCCAGCCGGGTCTCTGGTGTGTTCAGGGGGGAGCAGCAAAATTAAATGCTTCAAGCTCTGAGACATTTTCTGTCCACATTGCAGGCCAAGCCTGTTGGATTTGGACCAGAGCGGCCACTTTAGTGGAGGCAGATGTATCTGTGGAGGGAACAAAAGTAGGGAAGATTCAGGGTGCGCTGTTTTCCCAGCAAAAAACAATAATGCTAGGTAATTCCTTTTCTCCTGTAGGCTGTACCTTGTCCTGCTTGCATGGAAAATGGCATTGTCCTGTAAGCAAGGAGCAGCAATTGGCTGCAAAAAGCGCTCTCTGTACTAACACCACTCTACTTCAGGTTTTCCTCTCGGGGGGCAGGTTACTCTGAAGGAAGTAGCAAGGCAAGCCCGGTGTCAGGTGGAATAACTGAAATTCCTCAAGTTTCTTTTTGCCAGGGTTTCAAGCTGTGAAAGACACATGATCTCCACTGCTCCAGCCTATAACTGAGGATTTTCCCCAACAAAGATGAATAGTTAGCTGTGCAATTTTATTTTAGCACTTTTTTTTTTTTCTACCTCTGCCAGAAGCCATGGTGAATTCTGAGTTAAATCATTATTAGGGGCAGTGTTTGGAAGCAATAACCTCAGATGGGGTTTATCAAAAGGAATCCATTAGTCCTCATCCTCAAGAACTGACTTGGACTATGATCACCTTTAGAGAAAAAATACAAAGAGTTGGAATTCTGGCTCCTTTTCTGCCACTCACATTGTCATAGTATCCCTTGAAAGCAGGGGCTGAGGTGCAGTGTTCTCAGCCCCCTTACTGCTGCATGTGGTCACAGTCAGGGGCCAGAAACAAGAATCCTGTGAATCTCTCTTATATGCCTGTTGCAAGAGCTGCGTCCATTTTCATGTCGAGAGCTGATGAAGTTTAAGTACTGAGCAGCTTCATGCTGAGACTTGCTGGTTTGACAGAAGTAGACAAGATGGAGAAAGAAGAAGGTCTGCTCCTTGCTACACAAATGATTTGCTAATCACCCAGCCAAGTCCATCAGAGGTTTCTGGTTTAACTGAAGAGCTATTGCCATTTACGGAGAAAAAGAGAGCTATCAATAATCTGTGGGAAGGGGGTGTGTGCAGTCGAAACCACTTCTTAAATAAAATTAGGGATCAACAGCCTTTGGAGAGGGGGTAAGAAGATTTAAATTTGAAAGAAAACTGTAGGAGGCACCAAAGGAACACAGTGCAAATAAAAGTTAGCATGCCTTGCCTAGAAGGCCTTATGAGTTTGATCTCCTTGAAAGAAAACAAAATGTAATTTGTTTTTCTTTGTTTGTCATCCATGTCTTTGTAAACCTTTGCAATTCTTGTTACCTATTCTTTTTTTTTTTTTTAATAAAATAAATATCTTTACTGACTTCAGATCAGAATTATTTTCCAGATAAGCAGCTAACAAAGGCATTTCATGTAGAAATCCTTCTCACCGTGTTTCTGTAGCACTGATACAAAGAGCCAACACCTCTGCATGTTTCTCTGCCGTGCCCAAGGTCTCCACTTTTTATGCCTCTGTTTCCCAGGTGAGTTTCGGAACTGATAGTGCAGGAACAAGAGAGGAAGAAGTATGTCCTGGTGGCTCCCTCCTAACCCAGAAAGCCTGCAAGGCAGTAAGCAATCTGCACCAATCTACACCATGTTTTCCGTAGAGTTCACTTCGAGGCAGGATTTTACCCACAGTCCATCAAGCTTTCCTCTGCTTGTGGACTCGGTATTTTTTGAGCATGTTTGCCCATGTTTTGCCCAGTCAGGAATATGCTGCCACCAGCTCAGCCATGGTGACTGCCTGGGAATGCAGGCTTAGCTGCTGTCCCATGTCAAACAGGGCAGGTTAAAGTAAAAGGTTCTGTGATGCTAACACGGTTTATGTCACATATACCCACAGCGTTGAATATAGCCTATTACTGCTGGTGAAAAGTAACTTTATCACCTCCATTCAACTTTTTATCTTCTGATGCAGATACCTACAGCTTTGTGTTACCACCTTATTTTTTGCAATGAGAAAGCAGAACAGAGAAGGAATGTCACTTGTCCCTGATGATACAGCCATTGACAGACTCACGAGGGGGGCTCTGAAATGCCTTGCTCTTAGTCTTGTTCTCATTCCTCTGGGTTACAAAGACGTGACAGATATAGTGTGTATTCTGTTCTTACACTCTGCATAGCAAAATCAGACAATTAGGAAGACTCTTTGAGCATGAAAAGTGAGGGTTGAAAAATTCAGACATACTTTCTGCTGTTTTCTTTATTTTTTAATGAAACAAGTGTTTATTTTAACTCTGAGATAAATCCTGTCTACCTACCACCAGGTTAAATCTCATTTGATTCCCTCAATTCTTCTTTGTAAAGGTTTCCTTTCCAGCCTGTATTACATTGGATAACAGTAGAATTACCATCACATAATGTTAGTCTAAAAATACATGTACCATTATTATTATCAAATAGAGATAAGTGTGCGTTGCCAAGTAAAAAGAAAGCTGTGAAATATAATGCCGTGTACAAGTATTTTTTTTCTATGATCTTCCAGAACATGCGGGACAGACATGGGCTGCCAGATACTCAGTTCTGATGGATAAATGCAACTGTGGTTTCCATAGCTATGCAAGATTTTCTATAGCACCCATCACCATGGTACCTAAGCATCTGTTGCTGCTGCTGCACACTTTAGTCTATAGCTTCCTAGGCAGAATTAATCAGAATAAATAACTAGAAGATCCTTGAGCTTGGCCATCCAATGTGTGCAGTGACTTGGGTCAGGTTCACATTTCAAAAGAGATTGTTTGTCTTTTCACAACTCCTCGCTTGCTAAGCTTCTTGTTTTGGTGATACCTGATGGGAAGGACATTTCTTGTGCTGTGGTTCAGTAGCTCAGCCAGTGCCAGCACACAGCTGGTCAGGACGTGACTGCTGGGCAGGGTGGAGACCACAAGTGAGATCCCCAGCTGTGTGTCAAGCCAGGCCACTCCATTTGATCTTACTGGCTCCTTTGGGATGCGTGGACCCTGGGATCCTGCCCATGCCTTTGCAATATGCCAGACAAGTTTTCTGGCAGAATGTGGTCAATGGGAGACATTTCTTCCTGTGAGAAGGCAAGCACTCTACTTAAAGGATGCGAACCTCAGTATCCCTCAGTTACCCTAGAAGACTAGGGAAATTGTGAGCCCTCTCCAGAAGGAAATAGAAGACCTGATCACCTGGGATATGGAGAAGGCTGAGGTACTTAATAAATTTTTTGCCTCAGTCTTCATTGGCCAGAGCTCTAGCAACATAGCCGAGGCCCCAGAAGGCAAAAGAAGGGACTGAGGGAATGATGAACCACCTACTCCAGGAGAATATCAGGTTTGAGACCACCTGAGGAACCTAAAGGTGCACAAGTCCATGCGGCCTGATGAGATGTATCCACTGGTCCTGAGGGAACTGAAGGATGTAGTTGCTAAGCCCCTCTGTCATATCTGAGAAATCGTGGCAGTCCAGTGAAGTTCTCACTGACTGGAAGAGAGGAAACATAAGCCCCATTTTTAATAAGGTTAAAAAGGAAGACCTGGGGAACTACAGGCCAGTCAATGTAACCTCTGTGCCTGGAATGATCATGGAGCACATCCTCCTGGAAACTATGCTAAGGCAGATGGAAAGTAAGAAGGTGATTGGTGACAGCCAACTGGGCTTCACTAAGGGCAGATTGTGCCTTGACAAATCTGGTGGCCTTCTCCAGTGGAGTTACAACATTGGTGAATAGACGAAGAACAAATGACATCATCTACCTGGGCTTGTGTAAAGCATTTGGTGCTGTCCCCCATAATATTTTCATCTCTGAGTTGGAGACATAGATTTGATGGATAGACCACTTGGTGGATGAGGAACTGACTGGATAGTCACACTCAAAGAGTTTGAGGTCAGTGGCTCAATGTCCGGGTGGAGATCAGTAACGAGTGGTGTTCCTCAGGGATCAGTATTGGGACTTGTGCTGTTTAACATCTTTGTAGGTGACACAGGTAGTGGGGCTGAGCACACCCTCAGCAAGTTTGTTGATGACACCAAGCTGTGTGGTGTGGTGGACACACTGGAGGGAAGGGATGCCATCCAGAGGGACCTGCCAGGTTTTCATCCTCTCCACACTACAGGAAATCTAGGTCTTGGGGACTCTGTTTTCTGTTTTTTTCTGCATAGCTGAGATTTGTCTTTGAAGGTACATTTTTCTTCCTTTGTCTGGAAGGATTCCTTTATCCTTTTATTATGGATTTTATTCCTTATTCCTTTTATTATAGAGAAAATATAGGTCTTTCTTTTACCAGACCCTTGTTGTTCTCTCCATCTTAACAACACAAAATATATAGCTCTTCTTTATGTAAACATGTAAAGAGATCCATGGGTGCGAGCTCATAACTCAGCTCTACCTGAGACCAGACACAAGAGCAGCTAATAATTTTGAGGTTGTAACAGGGCTTTAAGTGACCTGGTCCACAGATCTTTCTCTGAGAGAGATTTAATGCACATCTACAAGAAGATGCCAGGATCAGGTCTTGGAAAGTGTATAGCCATGTCTGTACAGCACCGTGCTTGTACAGGACTGGAACTGAGGTGAGAAGTCCTTCCTCAGGCTATGATTTCACCTGATGCCTTCTGCTTATGCACTCCAGCAGGGCTACTAATGAAGCAGTCCCACCAGCCCCAAGGACCTCTCCCTCCTCCACTCTTTCTTTTTGCTTGAGCTGACACGAACCCTTGTATCAAAACAGTTTGGTGAAGCAAACAGAAAAAACTCACGGGTGGGACTGGAGATCATCCCCCTCCTGACATCCCCTCCTTAGCATCCCTGGCTAATTCCTGGTTTAAGGGATCATGCAATTGTGGCATCAAAGACGGGTTAACTGGCCTGTGAATGCTGAAATAGGTAGGGGTACTGACCCTGCTGATTGCTGATCCAGCTCAGGTGTTTCCTCATTAAACTCTGTTGGGTGAATCCATCTCATTGTGGATCTATCACATAAGCTGTCTTCAGGGCCAGTTGTCCAGTTGTCTTTTTATCTGCTGCTTGCAAATTAGCTGCAGGCTTCAGAGGACCATTCCTGAATCAGCCTTTTCAGAGGGAGATCCATTTTAGCCAGGAAAAATTACAGCAGGTGTTTGTAGTACACTTTTTTTTTAGCTGACCTATTTCTTCTGGTTTTCTCAGCCTGTGATCACTGGTTAAATAAAGCATCATTAGGAGAGCTTGCCCCTCTTTCTGATTTCAGTGTTCAGGTTTGTATTCATGGGTTCCTTTACTGTTTTCTGCAGTCCCTAACAGAATCGGGCTGAGTTTGGGGCAGGGCAGGGAAATCTGTCCTCCTCCCTTTGGTTTGTACTAACGAATATTGCAAAAATCAGGCGCTAAATCTTCCTATAAATTCAGGCATTTTGAGAAAAAATGGAGCCTCTGCTCACAGTTGAGTGGGTGGCTGTCCTGCAAGAGCAGCAGTTATGGTACAATAAATTACTCAACATGTCTTGTGTAATTAGCCTGAGTCTTTATTATAGGAATATCTGTGGTGCTGACAGGTCATGCCAAGAAAACCGCCCTTCTCTACACATACACTTGAGCAGACACGAGGGCTGGGAGGAAGCTCCAAAACAGCACCCCCCAGCCCAGCTGAGGGCATTCTTCCTGTTTTCCCCAAACACACACCACGAGGCTGAAGGCAGCTGGTTTTGTGGGAGAAATGGAAACACGACCCAAGAAACAGATTCGCAGCTAATGGCCACCCCAGGCTGTGAACAGGGAGCTGCTGCCTGGCCCTGAGCCCTCGATGCCACTGCAGTACTTTGCACAAAGAGCTTCGATAGCAACAACCTCCTCTCCATGCATGTACATAGTATTTCCATTCCCTGGTTTTCTGACTGGGAGGGGAGCCAGCCTCTTCACCACTTGAGATCTCGCTTGAAAAGAAAATGAGTGGGAGCGAGAGGGAGAGACAATATTGCAAAGTGGCATTTAGATCTCTCAATTAAATCCGCAAAGACTCACAGCCATGGATTTTTGCTGTATCACTTGTCAGTTATGTGCTTTCAGTGCCTCTGTCCTGCTCACTTCTGCAGGTTTTGCAGCAGCCTCCAATACTTATGCTGCCTTGCAAAGCACCACAGATAATTTTCTGGTTTTTATTAGCTTTCAAAAAAACACATGGATCTGGGCTCCTTGACTTCAGCCCCCTTAAAGTTTAATAGGGTGTCTATTGTAAAGCTAACTTTTTCATTCATTTGCTCATACAGTGAATATTTCCTTTGAACAGCAGGCATGTTCTGCTAGAAAAATCCCTTTGGGAAAATATGAAGCTTTGAGAAATGTTCTGTCCTCCCTCAAAGAGGTCCCTTCTGAGCACAGACAACTTCTACTGCTATTTAACTATCAATAAACCCCCTCCCCCCTGCTGTACCAGTATCTGCTGAAGTACTAAGCTCTGCAGCAATCCATAACTTACAGTGAAATGTAAGCAATTAACCTGATTTTAATGTTACACAGGTATGTTACCAGAAGTCATCTGTAATTCTTTAACATTCTTCTCAGTGCAAATCACCTCGGAGGCAGGGCAGCCCCCTTTCTAAGGAATTTCAACAAATGCAGAGTTAAAAGACAAGGAGTTGGAGAAATATATTTTAAGGAGAAAAAACAGCTCAAGATTTTTCACTAAAAGAAAAAAGAAGAAAACAAGCCAAAAGCCTTCATTTTAATTTCACTCAAAGTATTAAAAGGCTTAGTAATGTGGCTGTCCAAGAGAAAAACTCCAAAGAAAATCTTCATGGGATATATTTAAACTAACCAAATTGCTTAAGATTGCACATGATTAACCAAATGTTTCCGCAGATTTAAAGTTTGAAACACATTTCTACATTTGAACCCAAATGTTTCAATTGCTCAGAGACCAAAAGTGTGTGTGGGATGCAAGTGGGTGCTGAGTGGCAGGAGAGGACAAGAGCTTCTCTACCATTTACTTTCCAAATCTGAAATTCAGGATTCTGCATTTAGGACCAAAACCCCAAAAACATTCTCCTTCATGTCTCCTTCATGGGCTCTCCCATGCATGATAGCACCAATGCAACAGCAGTGCATGAATTCCCACTGTAGGCAGCATGGCTCCTCTCCCATGGCATCCGTCCCATGAGGACCTCCCTTATGGTGGGAGCAGAGCAGGCCAAGTTCCATCTCCATGTCACCCTGGCAACCATTTTCCCCTCTGCTCGGATATCACGTCAAAGAGATGCTCCCGCCACCTCTCGGGTTTAACGTGAGCCTTGTAGATGCTAGGGAGGTCTCACAGCCCCAGCTGCAGGGCTTGGAGAGCATCTCTCCCCATACCTCCCTTTTAAAACTGTTAAGAGTTTAGCTTCCACACAAAGAAAACCAAGAAAATACGGCCTGGTTATACTTTAGAAAATCAGTGGGGCTTTTTTGTTTGTTTTGTTTTTGTGATTCTGAGTTTATCTCCAGACACTGGGATGCCTGAGGCCAGTTGTTCTGCCCACGAGCTAGCCCAGACATTTGAACTTGTATTTCTGCAGCTGATGAGGAAATGAACTTCCCCTGTTTCTACCCATGTGCACATGGCAGTGGTACTAATAACTCCTCTGCAGACAGGTGAGAGGAGAGGGATTTCCACTGGCATTTTACTTTATATTTCTTTCATTCCACTTTATTTTTTTCATTACTGATGCATCAGAAATCTCCATCTGAGTGTCCCTTGCTTATGGAGTCACTCAAACTAGAACTTTACATAAGGTCATTCAAAATACCAGGAGTAATCCTGGGTCAATCAAAATCAGACACATATATTTTTTTTTCTGAGTCTGGAGCTGCACAGTGCTGAGACATAGAGGACAACACAGGGACACCACCTCAGGCAAATATAATAGCTGTCCATTGTGCACATCTTAAAGCATTTTCCACACAAGTGCCTCACGGTGGTTTGACCCAGTTAAGTATCACAATGCCCATTGTAAAAAGAGGGAACCTGTGGCCCATGGGGCTTCCTACAGTCATACAAATTGTCTGAGATGCACTCAGGACTGCAAGAAAATACCATAGGCCTTCAGTTTTGGCTTTGAGAACTCTTTTCCTTCCACTTGGCTGCTCTTTATTGCACACCTGGAAAAAAAAAAAAAAAAGGAGGGGGGGCATAACTTAGAGGAAGCAGGTATTCTCTCAGAACGTCAGTAAAATGCTTCCACAGTTCATCACTTTGAGGTCCACAGCTTCCCATCCACCACTACTGGCAGAGGAGACCAATAACTATTGGAAACCTCAGCCAGAGGTGAGAAAGCAGTGTGTATGTTTATTGCTGCCTTTTTACAGAATCACAGAATCACAGAATTGTCTAGGTTGGAAGAGACCTCCAAGATCACCTAGCGAACCTTTGACCTAACACTAACAAGTCCTTCACTAAACTATATCACTAAGCTCAACATCTAAACATCTTTTAGGATGGTTGCAGGAAAGAAGTTTTCTTTTGATCCTCTGTGACCTTTGCCAGAACTGCCAGTGCATGGGCAAGGAAAAGTGATACCCAGCTTCCACATATCCAAGAGAAGTGCAGAAATGTGCCAAAAGCAAGGTTGGTGGAAGGAGGATGTCTCAGACATCTGAGTGTAACTCAGAGGTGCCCAGCTGGTGGTGACTGATGCTAATGGAGAAGGAGGGAATTTACAGTCCTTGTATTATGATACCAGATGCAATGTTAGGACTATAGGTGTTCCTATAGCTCTGATCTACATCCATGTAGATTTCCATGACTGGATGAGTCTCATCACCCACTCTATGGGCTTGGGATGAGGTTGGCCACAAACACTGTTCTAGACCAAAACTCCACCTCTGTCTCAAAAACAAACAAACAAACAAACAAACAAAAAAAGACCAGCTCTCCTTCTTAAGAATTAATTCACAGAGTTTACCAAGAAATAATTTTCTGCTTTTCAATTTAATAATTTTGAAAGATATATTTTAACACTGGGTTGAACTTGGATATGAAAGGAACTCAAAAATGACTTAAGTATCCACAAGTAACATTGTAAGGTAGGTTAACTACTTCAGGTCTTAAACATTCAAGAACTTTGAAAAAATGACTTATTGAAAAATTGTTCTTCATCTACCAGACAATAAACTCCCATAGTAAAATTGGCTCCTTAAAATACGATTTTATTTAACCTCAGTGGAAAAGCTAGTCCAGGAGAAGCACCCTGGGGAGAGTGGAGCCCATCACTCCAGAGCTTTATAAACCTCTGTCTCTTTTCTGCACCCTGCTCCCCTCCTGTGCTCAGCCTGCCCATGCATGTGCCAGCACCAGGACTGACAATGAAACACATCCGAATAAGAGGATGCTTCACATCCTTAGTCAATGGAGGGATCCCCACCAGATGAAGAGCACTGGGGCCATCCTCGGGCAAAGTGATCCTCGAGGTGTTATGACACTTCACACCTCCAAGCCCTCCCTGTGTTAGCAGCTTACCTGTGACTTGTAGAAAATGTCAGAGAAGCTTCTTTGCCAATCTGACAGATCATTTTGCAGCTCATCTCCTTGACATCATTCCGGTTATTTGCTAGAGGGAAGTCATCATTCTCTTAAACTTACTGAAAAAAATCTAAATCCAAAAAGAAATTGTCCCTTTAAAATGACATTTAAGATGGATGAAAAAAAAAAAAAAAAAAAAAAAGGAAAGTAAATCAACCTTTGCTGTAAGCTCATCAATACAGTTGCTCTAGATTAACGCTGATATAACTGAAATCTGCATCCCGCCCACGTAAGAAATCTGTAATTAGCAGGTGGGAGATCACACACGGTTCTGTGGAAGTTTTATATGTATTTTTAAAAAATCAGCAATGGAACAGAGCTAGTTGATTCCTATTCTGGGTTTGTTCCCAGTAGTGCTTTTGCAAAGTTGTGTGTGTGTGTGTGTTTTCCTCCTCCATGCAGATTTTATTTGTGTGAAGCAGTGAAGCATCACAACTTCCTCTGGAGTGCACAGTTAAACAGTGGCAGCCACCTGCCTCCAGCTCCTGGTCTGCAGGTCCTGCTCCTCCTGGGGGCAAGGAAAAAAAAAATAAAATAAAAAAGATCTGTAGCAAGGGGAGCCATCCCTTCATGTGGCTTTAGGGCTGGGGATGTACAATGTATGGAGGGTCTGCGGAAGTCTGTTTTATTTTGAGCAGAGGCAGCTGGAAGCAGACACTGACAGGAGAGGATGATTTTGAAGAGCTGTGGTCCCTCAAAGCCATTGAACGTCTCACAGCACCAGAAAAGCATAAAATTTAAAGAAGAGAGAAAAAAGATACATAAGTAGAAAAACAGAGTGACTAAAAGCTCTATCAGATCTGACACTCTACAAATATGGGAGACAACTGGGAGAAATGTAAACCATACTTCACTCTGTGTCTGTAAGCAATGAGTGCTAGTGAAAAAGGACACAGATCTTGCTCCTGACAGTAACGGGGTCTAATACCTTTGATGTGTTTAACAGTTTCCAGTTTTCTCAGGCAGAGGAAGACAGCTTTACAGTGCTTCACAGAAATTTAGCAATCCCATGCTCCCATCACAAAGAAATATGCAAGATGCTTGTAACACAAAGGTATGAAAATGAAGGAGAAGAGGTTACTGATGGTAACACAGCTGGAGAGGGGACTGCAATTTGAACATGTAAAAGTGAGACTTCAGGTGTGTCTGGGCGAGCCAATATCACCCTTAGGAAAGGGTGTTCAGCTGTGGAGCTGCTGGGAACCGCAGATGGGGAGGGATGGTGCTCTGCTGACAGATCCTTGCTCGAGGAGCCACAACACTCCCCGGCTGCGGGGGGACAGCACAGGCTGTCAGTAGGTGTAGTGGCTGGGCTGGCCATAAGGGTCTCTAACTGCCTATATTAAAAACATACTTATGGTTTGTTGTGCATTCAGATTCAGCTAGGGAATAAAAGGGAATTCTTGGAAATTTTTCCTGCAAGGGACCTGCTTTCAGGGACGGGGAGCCTGAACGGGGCTGCAGAAGCCACTTGAGCAGTTGTGCACTTTGTGCATCTCTTGTTCCCTCCATGGACTCTGCTTCCCTTCCTCCTCAGGAGGGGTGCTCCTCTCAATTCGGTAAACATTGCTGTAGGGTAGAAACTGAAAGGTAGGCGAGGAGCTGGAGGCTGATACAGGGAGTGTTTTAGTTTCATAGAGTAGGAAAAAATGGAGCAGCTTGCACTAACAGCAAGAGAAAGTTTTGTTTTGTTTGCTTTGTTTTCTGTTGTACAAATACTCTGTGCAACAATTGCTGTTTCATTCAATCCCCAACCTCTCCCTCTCCAGTATTGCTCCATCCTTCCTCAGCCATCCCCTTATGCCTCCCACTCACACTTTCATTAAAGATTAATTATTTCCTTTACACTCATCCTTGCCAGCCCTGGCCTTCCCCCTGTGCTTAGAGCTTTCCCAAGCTCCTTCACCTCTTCGCAACCCAGCTTCTGCTCACTTAAAAATCCCCTGTTTGAGAGCACACAGACCTCTATCCAACCTGCCTGGACCATTTCTTTCTTCCCTTTCCCAGGGTAATCTGCCAGCCCAGCCTCAGAGCTGTGCCTTCCTTTGGCAGTGACACTGCGTGCATACTGCCCCATTGCCCAGCAAGCCTCCCAGCCTGACCATCCGCTGCACCTAAGCTCAAAAACCCTTTTATTTCTTGTGCTGGCCCTGGAAAATTGAAGGAAGCAGCAGGAAACCTTGTGCCCAGGCTTTATCAGGTCAGTCTGATCCACCCAGAAGCTGATGCACCCTGTGCAGGGGCAGCCTGCAGGAATGCCCTTACCTGGAGGATGCAGTTGAGCTGCCCCAGAGCTGGTGGCCTTGCAGGTGACCCCCAGCACTGAGCCACAGCACTTAAGAAGACAGCCCCCAGCCCAGGCCACCCCAATGGCCAGGGTCTGGATTGCTACAGATCAGGCTTGATTGCAGGGGCTCAGTCCAATGTCTGCAATGAACAAGCTGCAACTACATAAAATGGAGCTTGTGAGTAGTGGCAGGCTGGAGGTAAAAGAGGGGAAGACACAAATCATCTAGGCATGGAGAGGAAGAGATAATGAGGAAAGTAACTATATATATATATATATGTATATATATATATTTCTCTTCAAGAACACCTACACCTTGCCCCACAACAAGAGAAGTGTCAAACACTTGTATCAGCTAGAACCCAGGGCCTGGGGAGGTGGGATTTTTGACTGTTTTTTTCCCCTTTTAGAGAAAGTGTTACTCTCTCTCAACAGCTGAAACCTAAGGAGCCTCCTGAGAAAGGGGAGCCCCTTGGCTGTAAAGACAAAACAAATGCGTTTGCCTTTGAAACGACTGTGGCTGTGACTGCTGGCTGGAAGAGCTGCCTGCACTTAAAACTGTGTGACTGCATGAAGGGAACGATGTGTATATGGCACAGGGTAGTGAAGCAGGCTCTTTTCTCCTTATTAGGAGGATTATTTTTTTTTTTCCTGCTGTTTGGAGCCACGCATCACTGGGAAAGCAGGCACGGATAGCGTTCTTCCTTTGCGTCCCGAAACGCAGAAGTGTGTTTGCCTAAACATGCAGGCACAGAAGCAGGGCTTGTGTGTTTTGTATAGGAAGCTGCTTTTGTTTGCTGCCAGTGGGATACACAATGTGCTCTCTACGGGGGATCGAGATGTAGGGCTGGATAAACACTGAGCAGCAATACCTTACATAACTGGCCCACAGGGAGAGGTACGCATCATGGGGAGAAACAGCCTCGCCAGGAAAGGTAAAATACAGGAGGCAATGCAGGACTTGTGGAAGAAAACATGAGGCCAGTGGGGAAAATACAAACCATCCATGCCAATTACCACCTGGCTGACCACCTGAAGGAAAACATCTGCAGATGTGGCTCCTGGCCATCCAGGGGGGTTGCAGATGGACACCACCCTGGTGGGGGGGACCGGCTTCAGGACTACCTCTGAGCTGGCATAAGAGGCCCACCACTGACATGGCTTGGGGTGAGTGGGTTACTGACAGGGCTGGTGGGGGGCCTGAGGGTGGGAGGGAGAGTCTGGATCAAGTGTTGGGCCAGGAATGACCAGGGATGCTTGGAGACCTGCTAAGGCGCCCTGCTCCTCCCCAAGGGACCAGCTGGCTCTCTGGGACTTCTGTGCTCCTGTGGAAACCACTGCAGTCCCCCACATACCAAACTATTTCATAAAGGTCCATAAAGAACTGTGTAAATTTTGCACATGGATGCACCAACATGAGCTTCCTCCTTTTAAAACCACTCCTTTAGTATTTATTTCTCAGGTGACAAGTGATAGGATGTAAGGAAACAGCCTCAAGTTGCACCAGGGGAGGTTTTTATAGGCTATTAGGAAGAATTTCTTAATGGAAAGGGTGGTTAGGCATTGGAATGGGCTGCCCAGGGAAGCGGTGGAGTTGCCATCCCTGGAGGTATTTAAGAGATGGGTAGATGTGGTTCTTAGAGACATGGTTTAGTGTTGGAGTTGAAGCGTTAGGTTGATGTCTGGACTTAATGATCTTAAGGCTCTTTTCAAACCTGAGTGATTCTATGATTCTGTGATACTATGATTTCTATCCAGGAAAGTCCAGGATTTCAAGTGACCTCTCAGAAGCTGTGCAGACCATGTGGAGAGCAGGTACAGGGAAACAGCCTCACTGGCACTGTCTATCTGAAAGGGACAAATTAAGGTCTCCTAGGAAATGAAAAATAGCTCTTCTCTTCCCCAGCTTCCCACAAGCATTGCCTTCAAGGACAATGCCACTCCACACAGATGCTTTGGCTCCACAGGACATTGTTAGGAACTGAAGATCTTGCCCAAGAATTCAGTAAACATCGAAGCCGAACAAGCATAACACACTCTTTGACGAAGCACATTATGCGTGCCACTTCAGTGAGGGGCCTTCACCTTCGCTGATGGCAACTGCTCACCGACAATCACCGCAGATGGAGTTTCAACAAAAAGATGTAAAGCATAATGTGAGCTGGAAGCAGCAATGAGCTGCCGTACTGTGGCTGATTTTAAACAGGGAAATGGGCTTGATTTTTATAGATGTCTTTTGCACTTCAAAAAAGTACTGTTATTGCAGATACCAAACTGAGTAAGAAATAGCAGCTCTGCTGCCAGTGCAGACAAAACACTCCACAAAGCCTGTTATTAATAGAGAGGCAGTGGCATTGCCAGCAAGATAAAAAGGTCAGGAAGGGCTTTTAGCCATTTTTCAATTAAAATAAAATATATATATATACATATATATATATATATATATATATATATATGAATATATATAGTCATATTGTGATGTGAAGAAGTGCAAATGAGGCTAACACTGAGTTTGTAGCAGGATGGCAACGCAAATGCACCACCATTAAATGTCTGTGGAGCAACAAGGGATGGAAAATGGGACATACCGTTACCTTCTGGGGTCAGAGGTCTGAGACCTGGGCAAACAGGGACTGAAAGCACTGCAAAAATCAGGGGATTGTTATTACTGCTGTTCTTGAAAGCAGTAGAGCTTCACTGAGGGTTAGAGAAAATGTTTGGAAATATTTTCAATTTGCTTCAATGTTTTCTTGGTATGTGAAAAATGCCCATAAGGTGCAAAGCCTCAGAACTGACAGAAACTTAAAAATTAAAAACAATAACAAAAACATGTGAGCAAAACAAACAAAAAACAAAAATCTGAAGATCTGAGAAAGCTGACTGAGGAATAAAAGAACTACCCTCCTCAAAAGATGCAGAACAAATTCTGTTAAAAAAAGGCAAAAATGAAGAAGTCCATACAACAAACCCTATGGAGAATAGATGTCTAAAAATTGATTGAACATGTAAAAAGTGTTGGTTTTGTTTTTTTTTCTAATACTTAGTAATTTTTTGGATGTTTGCCATATCAGATTTTTTTTTTTTCATCATTTAGATATTTGTTAATCTGTTACTGTGCGTTGGATGGGCTCTATCTTCTATGTGAGTTCTTTTTAACAAAAGATGACATCTAACAAACTTCTGTAAAAACATGGCACCAAAATTTATTTCCAACTTACAGAAGAGGGATTGCTAGAAGAATTTTCATTAGAGAATGGATTTGCAAGAAGTGATTTTTCCTGTTACTATGTAGTATTTTTTTTTCTAATGTCCAGCCTTGTTAAAAAACTGAACACATGGAATTGAAATACCCTCCGTCTTTCCTCTAAAACAATTTTTCTAATAGCAATAACTGAACCAAATAACTACCCGAGGGCCTAATTTTAGCCAAATCTGTATAACCTGAATTCAATTTACAATCAAGAAAGAATGAAGCATTTGATCCTGGATTTTGCACCCTCACATTTATGCTTGCAGGCCAGAATCAACCATTAATTCTTTTTCAGAAATCTTTAAAGCCCTGATTCTGAAATTATTGGCAGTACTGGTTTAAGTGTTTACAGAATTGGAGCTTAATATACTTCGGAAAAAGGATGAATTCGTAACCTGTGAGGAAAAGCATATTTAAACTACAACTGCAGAACAAGAGCGCTGTTTTTGGTAGCACACAACATTTCCCTCTAGCCAACAAGAGAAAATAGTGCAGTCATCAATGCTCTTTTTAGAAGTTTACCTGAAAATCCCAGCATTACAGTACTTTTTGTCAGAACTTTGATAAAATAAAAGCTTAGTTCTCCTTACTTTCAGAATATAAGATAAAGAAATTATGACTTCAGCCATATTCCTTGACTTCTTTATAGCTTGTAAAACTGTGTAAAACATTGTCAATGTGACAATGAAATAGTGACTGAGAAAAATTCAAAATGTAAAATATTATTTAAATTACCAATAAAAATTATGTGTTTTTTTTTTTTTCTTTTCTCTTTTTAAGGCATTTTATATGTGCATTAATAGTTTGTTGGAATATCAGCTTTATTTCTATTTCTTCCAAGGAAGTAGGGCATAACTGATAGGGAGAAATATCCTATCTATGTTGATAGGAAAACATTGGTCTTAGTATCACTACATAACAAAATGAAAAAATAATTTATGTAGTTCTATGGTTTAGTTTAATTACTTACCTCTTTCAGGATATATATAATATTTTAAGATGTTTTATTACAATCTAAACATTTTTTAAACAATTTAGCAAATGCCATAAAGTATCAACATATCTTTAATGGCTAGTTTTTCTATTGATATAATTCACACTTTTATCACATAAACTAGTCAGTACAAAAAGTCAAAAATATGTGTGTATGTTTTTGGAAAAACAAACAACATTTAATTAGCAAGTTTTTGTCTCTGTGCAATAGAGAAAGTATAAAGACAATTATTTTATAAATAAATAAAATCTTACATGCTCAGAAAATGCATTATAATTTATCATAATGTATGTTGTCATACACGTTATCGCATAATAGCATTTCATTGTGGAATAATTTTCCCAAAATTGATTTCATACTCAAAAACTACAGTTCAAAGTGAAATTTAAAATCTTACTTTCTGGAAAAAAACACACACACACAAAACAAACAAACAAACAAACAAACACACCTTTATAACCTTTTGTTCTATCTTTCCTTTCAAAATTAATCCATACTCAGTAACATCTCCCTTATTTGATTCATATATTCTAACCTCCAGATAAAAATCCTGTAACATTAAGGTATGCAAAATGCCAACAATCTTATGTGGTTTTCAGTGTTAGAAATCCTGAATTTCGAGCACTTAAAAAAAAAAAAAAAAAAAAAAAAAAAAAAGAGAGAGATATTTCTGGATCAGGAAGTGTTTGGCACAGGATGAAAATAGAAAGTATATGAAATGTAAGCCATTTTTTCCTTCGACTGAATGTGTATCCATTTTCAGGTCTCTGTCTGGTGCTCTTTGATCTGCTCTTTCCCTTATACTTTAAATAGGAAAGAGTCCGAATGGGATCTTAAATCGTTGAAATCAGAACAGGTCATCTGTGTGAAACCACTTGTACTTCAACAAGGTCCTCCCCCTGTCTCAGCTATCTGGGGGCAGTTCGCAGACTCTCAAGCAAGTTGGGGCAATTCTGCATTCCCTATGCAAAAATATAAAATAAAATAAAATAAAATAAAATAAAATAAAATAAAATAAAATAAAATAAAATAAAATAAAATAAAATAAAATAAAATAAAATAAAATAAAATAAAATAAAATAAAATAAAATAAAATTATATATATATATAATCATGTAATTTCAGTGCATCAGAATAAGTAAAAGCATGCTTCCGTACATGGTGTTAGTACAAAGAAGTTGAGGACATGATCCTGAGTCAGTCCTGAGCTGCAAGACCCCTAGTGTGCAGTAAGAAAAGATTAATGGAAAGGATTTCCTTTGCACATACGGGGGGGAAATAAATAAAAGCATACAGTTAGTAATTCTATCTGATTTTGGACTACAATTAAAGAAAAAATTACACAAGGGATGGGGAATTAAGAGGTTTCATATCTTCATATCAGTCTCAACATTAATTTGGGGTGCCACATCTATGGGTGAAGCCTGCAGTTCAGGTAACCAAACATCTTTGTCTATTGCAGGAAAGTCTTTCTATCAGATGAGAAGGTGAGCACAGAGAAGTGCCTCATAGCGAGCATGCACCTTGAGGCAATATTAATTCATTATCACTAATGACTATTATAGAGTCGCTATAATAAAAATATTTCTGAATAATAATTCATTAATAATTATCTTAAGCTTCTTATTTTGCAAGGATGCCAGCCTTGCATCCATTACTCTGCAACACAAAGCAATCAGGGAAATATCTGCTGCCCTACAGTAACCTACTTAGCTCTGTATCGATCTTTATCATGCTCAAGGAAGTAGCCAACATGAATGTTTTACTACAGCTGCTAATAACAGGAGTTAGTCCTTTGTTTTTGGAAGGCGCTCATCTTTTAGCCCCGAAGCTATTGATTTCAAATCCTATTAATGCAAGGTGAGAAATACCATATCATGCACCCGTACTGTCCACATAGATTTTGTTAGAATGTCCTGTTAAAATACATGAAAGAAAAAAAAATCACACTCCTGAAAATGTGAAAACCTGATTTTCAAACACTTTTACAGGATTTTAAGCAAACTATTTTAAAATATGTACTCTCAAGTACACCAAAATCTCACTTTTCACTCTTCTTTCTAATTCTAAATTGCAGCCAATTATCCATGATAATGAGGATGCAAAGAGATTTTAAAAAAATAAATAAATTCCTTTTGTGTCTATAAACAAATTGAATAATACTTTTACTGCATAAAATTCCCAAGGATGTCTTTCTCCAGTAGCACTGCCAGGATATTATGGATTTTCTGGTCTCCCTCCTGTCTGCCCTGATCTTCTCTACCTTCAGCGCTTGCAAGCTGCCCTTCCTCTGGTTCAGAAGGAAGCTGGTGAGATAATGGTATTGATTTCCTTCACCTCTTGGTGCTCTTGGCTCACCTTCTTCCCCCACATCCAGCTTTCTTTCCTTACTTTCATGGAGCTTTGCTGCTCAGTGCTGACCCTGAAAACCAGGCAGGAGCTCAGGGTCAGGTCCCACCTCAGCTCCAACCACTCTGCCTGGTTCCTGTATATATTCCAATGCTGATCCTTGCATATAAGGAAAGGAAAGCTTCCAGTCTATACATGCTAGCTTTTCCTCCTTCAAACACACCCAGCTACAGCAGTTATCACCTGAGAGCAGACTGTGCTGTCTTCTCCTGTTCATAGCTTGCTCGGTTTCATCCACCTGTTTCCTGATTCTGAGTGTTGTTACAGCACGTTGTGCCTAAGTGTGCCAGCAGGAACACTGTCAACAAAATGAATGGCCAAATTAGGGAGCTAATAGCTCAGAAATGGCCACTCAGAGCAGCAGCAGCAAGTGCTGCCTAACAAATGCATCAGCCTGGAGACCTCCAGCTTTCTTACTTTGGTTTTCCTCTATCCTCGCATCCTTCACAACAAAAGGGAAGTGAGGAAGGAGCCATGGGTGCTTTTAATTTCCATACTAACCAAAGAGGCTTGGAATACCCTTTTTCTGCTTCATGGTTATAAGTGGTCTTTCTTAGCTTCTGGGAAGATTTAGATAGTGTGACAGAAAGCGAAGATGTCACACGTTTTTTATTCATATACATTAATTTGCCTTGCTATTGCCCTGGTACTGAAGCTGCCCCAGCACATGAGACAGTGACAGGAATAGGCTCTCTCTCATTCTTTGCTGTTGAGAAGTGGGTTTGGGTTCACACTTTGCTCTCGCTTCTTTTTTGGCATCTGGTGCTCCTGCAAAGAAAGCCTCAGCAGCACAGGATTCAGGCAGTTTCTGTCAAATTTGCATTTCTCATGAAGCTTTATTCAAGCAAAATCCCCTTATTTATGCAGAAGGCTGTTCTGGTAGTTAGGATGGTAGTCTAGGCCTTCAGAGACATGAATGTACTTCTGTTTTGCTCCAAGCTCCACTTGTGTCTATATATGAAAATATATTCCATCTTCCCATTAGCCCCCAGCACAAGAAGGATGTTGTTCTGTTAGAGCGGGACCAGAGGAGGGCCACAGAGATGCTCAGAGGGATGGAGCACCTCTCCTATGAAGACAGGCTGAGAGAGCTGGGGATGTTCAGCCTCAAAAAGAGAAGGCTCTGGGGTGACCTCATTGCAACCTTTCAGTACTTGAAGGGGACTTATAAAAAAGATGGAGAGCAACTCTTTGCTCGATCAGATAATGACAGGATGAGGGGGAAGGGTTTTAAACTGAAATAGGGGAGATATAGATTAGAGGTTAGGAAGAAATTCTTCGCTCAGAGCTTGGTCAGGCACTGGCACAGGCTGCCCAGAGAAGCTGTGGGTGTCCCATCCTTGGAAGTTTTCAAGGCCAGGCTGGATGGGGCTTTGGGCAACCTGGGCTGGTGGGAGGTGTCCCTGCCCATGGCAGGGGGGTGGAACTAGGTGATCTTTAAGGTCCTTCCAACCCAAGCCATTCTATGATTCATTCTATGATTCCTATAAGGCTTCCCTGGGTGCAAGAATTTTTTTTTTTAATTTTCAGAAGGAGAAAAAAAATGCATATTCATTTATGGGAAATGTCAATAATTTTGACTCCAAAGTTCACCACAGCAAGAATGTGGACAAAGCAGAAATCCTGAGTGTCCCAAATTTCAATCACAAGATTACATATGTAAGTGAGTCTTTCAAATGTTTACTGGAGGAAAGCCTGGACTCTGCTTTGCCTCACAGTTCCCTATTTTCTAACCCTTTTAGGTAACAGCCTGACTTTCCTGCTTAGGGCTGAAAGCATGAAGCTGGTCTTTCAACATCACCAGTCTGCATGCTGAATCCTAAGTTTATATTTACTGACCTGGAAGAAAAATCCCCATTACCTTCTGAATCAGCAGTCATTTCAATGCTGTGCAGAACTCACAGAAGTGGATATACAGAATTTAACACCAGCGCAAAGCAGATGAGTAGCAATCAGAGAGATGAAGGACTGGAACAAACAGTCTGATGAACCTGAAAGCTCTGCTGGAAGAATACTGACAGTCCATCTGCAAGTGGGAGAACTGCCCAAAACTTCAGAGCTGATTTTCTGGGAGGTTTGTGTAGAGGCTTTTATTTGTTTTGGATTTCACTGTGGAAAAATGACACATTCAGTTATGTATTGTATAGTCACTTGTGCAAGTACAACAAACATAAAGCAGCACACACACACACACACACAAACAAACAACAAAAAGAAACAGCTAAATGCAGGTCACCTTAAGAATGTGTTTCAAAACAATGAATATGTGAAGAAAAAAGGCAGGATCTAAACTTCTGATCTTTGGTGTCAAGGCAATATGTTGTGTCCAACCTGTGGTCTAGAAGCACCTATATGAAAGAAAGGAGACTACAGCACGTTCCTACACAGAGATTTTGAGCCTTGAAGCTAGATGAAACTAGATGATCCCTTGGGTTCAGCTATGTCTACATACAGCAGGTGTACATAGCAGCTGTCATCCAGCCCTACGATATCTCTGGCTCCAGGATAACAAAGGGTTACAAATAATGTGAAAAGTAACGATGGACATACTAACATACAAAAACTGAATTTTGTAAGTCTTCTTGACCCTTCATTAGATCCTTCAGTCCCTGAAGGTTTGTTGAAGTTCATGTCAGAGTATAAATTTGCTCAAAATTTCAAGCTATTTTGTGGACATCCTCAAGGAAAAACGGTGAACAGCTGAGGACTGTGGAAGTCAGTGAGGTACCACATTAAAAACACAGCAAGGCAGAAAGATGTAATTTTGTGCTAGGCTGCTATAGCATCTAATCATCCTTGAAATGTCTCATTTCTGTCGTGAACAAGTCTACTGTATGAGTGAGTAAAAGAAGTAGGAAGGAACAAATCATTCTAAAAATTCAATGTGGTTGATGAGGCATCATAAAAAAATTCCTCATGTTTAGTATAAGCAAACAGACATGACATGGTGCCAACAGAAGGATGATGAAATGCTCCATCAGGAGAAAATGACAAAGAAAGTCCATCTGAGAGAAATAGACAAAAAACCTGGAATCACCAATAAATAGGGAATAGAGACAGATGGACCCGAAGGTCCTGTTGGAGGACTGGTAAGAGGCAAAACTAGTCTAGCTCCAGAAATCTTGTCAGCCAGATAAAATTTACAAGTCCTGACTTTATTAAAAAGGGAGGGACCAGCACAAATTTTGCATCCAGTGCAAAATGGAAGGACAGTTTGTGAGCAAAATGTAAGCAAAAGCACATATGGGGTGAAGCAATGGGGAACCGAGCCCATGTTGGCTACTTCTCCTTCTGCCTCCACCCCATGCTCTCTTCTTTGCTTTTTTTAAGAGTTCGAGATAACCTTTGAATTCCCCTTGACATGCTCTGCAAAGAGTGAATTCAAACATGGGAAAAAACAACCCGTGGTGTCAAAAGAACAAAGCAGGCACAATGCAAAAATCAGTTTTTCCTCCAAAACAAAGGCACATGCAGACCCTACCCATGCCTCTGAGGACCCCTCAGGTTGCCCAAGTGTCCCACAGTGTGGTCAAGCCAGGGTGGGCATGCCTTGGTGTGGGTGCTAGTGCTGCTGGAGCAGGGTGCTGGGAACACCAGGCACCATGGTGGGAACCCCAGGCACCTTTGTTGTGCCCCAGGTCCCAGCCCTTCCTCCTCACCAGGCAGTGTCAGCCTTATTTACACTCTGGGGGGGTTTCTTCTAAGCTGCCACCTCCTTCGAGGCTGTGGCAACCAGGTCTGTGCTGCCAAGCAGGGCTGGTGAGTCAGCTCACGTGGCTGCAGGAGCTTCCCCTCCTGCCTGTCCTACCCTCTCCATCTGCACCCGCGCAGGCACTCGTGCTAAGTGGGTCAGCCTGGGCCACCCCGCCTTGCGGAGCGTTTTCTCGGCTTCTGGAGAAGGACTGCCTCCTCCGTACTTCGATTCTCCAACTGTTAGAAGCATCTGCCCTTTGCTAGCTCTTGACACCGGGAGCTCAGGGACATGAACTCGCTTTCTGAAGACGGATGTATTCCTCCCTCTCCACAACTCCTGATTTCTCTCTCTTATCCCCTTCCAAGACCCCCCCTACTCCAAAAATGCAATGCTCACACCTCCTGTCCCTAAAGAGCCACTATAATTCAACTGCAAAATTGGAGGGAGGGGGGAAGAGAAGAAAAAAAAATTAAAAAAAAAAAAAGGAAAGAAACGGTTTCCATGGCAAATTTGCAGGATTTAATCTCGGCACAAAAAAGAAGAATTTTAACATTCTTCCCCTGTTTAGAACATGCTGGATAGCAAATGAAATAGTCTGCTGTGTGTTGCTTTCAAGGGTATTGAACTGATTTATGTCCACAGAGAATTTGTCCCATTATTTCCTTGTTTTGTTCTCATAATCAGAAAGTTGCTTATCACTGCCCTGTGAAGAAGATTAACATAATTTAAACCAACAGCTTTGTACAAGACCTGCTCAAAAGCCTACAGAATTTACCAGAAAATAAGCAATTTTCTAGAGGTTTCTCCTTTCTGAAACACTCTGCTGAAGCACTGATGGAAATGATATTATGTGAAGTCTGTGAAATTATTTGCTATTCAGTTCTACAAGGTGGTGCTGGGCACCCTCATGGAAGTTACCATTTCTTACAGTGCTCTGAAGGTCTTTTCTACAGTGGCTGCAAATAACTCACTTGTTGGGCCTGTGAGCCCCAGGACACACTCAGTTTATGTGTGTAGCAAGACAAATTTCAGTTTCCACTGGAACATAAGCAGTGTCACGTTGCTTCTGGCTTTAAACACTTATTTCCCCCATCATGAATTCAGTCTGACCTGAGGAAAGAGCCTTTCTGCCTGGCACCAAATTTGCACACTCTCCAGTTTTGCAAGTATAAATATAAATATGCTTAAATGAAGACTGAAAATGACCAAAGATCATTAAACAAATGGATCTTGTGATTTCTGTTCATTTCAGCTTGGTAGCTTTTTTCAAATATTCCTGATAAATAGCACCTGTCCCATTCCTCAGCTCCACCTTCTTCCGTGATTCATACAACTCCAAGGGAGATAGTAAGCATTAAATCTTATAGACATATTTCCAAAAAAAAGCAGCATCTATATTGGTAATAAAACCACCTCTATATTTTACTGACACTTAGTTTTCCTAGCACAGCATTCCTGTCTTTGAGAAACAACAAGACCCCCACCCCTGAAAAAATCATTCTGCATTTTCTTTTCTATAAGTAAAACAAGATTTTTGACTTCTGCTCGACATTTGGATTTCTCCTGATATCTGGAGGGATTTTTATACAAAAACAAAATTAGCACCTGTTTGTTTGTAGACAACACATTAAACAAAACCCTATATTGTGAAAAAGGTTAACATCCACCTGATAACATTGAGTGACGTAGGACCTAGTGTGTTCTTCAGCTGTGAGTGCCTCTGACTTGGGCATATAAGAATCCTTCTGTATTGTGATAACTGCAGGTGTTCTCCTTGAGAACTTATTTATATTTAGCAATTTTCTGGCCTCAGTGCACTGAGTACGTGTGTATGTCTAAATTGTCAGCAAAGAGCATTCAGACATTTTGAGGATTCTGACCACACTTGCCTCCACAGAATAACAGCCTACTGCAGGTAGGAGAGTAAATATACTACAATGTTCATAAAAATGAACATATATGCAGCTTTTTTTCTCCCATTACAAATTTCTATACAATGTTCCATCTAGAAGTAGACCCAATGTGCAAAACAGATCTAAGTTTCTGAACCATTTGGCATTTATGAAAAAACAAGCAAACAATAACACATAAAACAAAAAGGATTTGGACTTTTTATTTGTCCTACAATGCACCTGTAACTGAACTAAAAGGATCTGTGAATGTTATATCAAGATCTATGTCTGCACTGTAGAGTTATTCATTATTTCTGCTGTGCCAGCTACTAAATGAGTTGACGGAGGTCTGGGTGCTTTCCACCGGTGGGACTAGTTGTGTTTCAGTATAAGCTTACGAAGAGCATAAGCATATAAAGGGCTAAACATAAGGATCCTTTGGGCACCACCAGAATATAAATAGTAGCAGTTCATGCCCCAAAGTGCCTATAGCTACAATAATTATATATTTTTTTAAAATGAAGAAACAATACAATAATCCTAGATAATGACTTATTATCCTTTCTACAGGCAAAGGCTGCTTCTTATGACTCATGAATACAAATAATTATAGCATAGGCACATACTTATTTTATTGTATATATGTTAAAAGTACTCGTGTAATTGTGTATATATGTTTATTTAATTGATACACTGTATTTGGGGTTGGACTAGATGATCTTCAGAGGTCCCTTCCAACCTTGTCCAATCTGTGATTCTGATTCTTTTTTTTTTTTTAATTGTAATAAAAAACTTAATCAACAATACTTCAACTTTCAAAAGTGCAAGTCAAAAATGTTAGATAAATCAGAATAATTCATGTTGAGATAATTTTTTTCAAGGAACATTTATGACAGAAGCAACTTAATCTGGTGGTTTGGCACAAAAGCTCCTTAAGTTCTCCTGAATGCCTTATTCTAAGTCTAACAAGTTAAGCCTAAATAGGGTCTTGGATTAAGAAAGTGTTTACAAACCATCTTAACCTTGATACACTGAAAACAGAAGCAATCTGTAAATCATTTGTTATCACACTTCTACCTTTTAACCTTTTTCCTCACTAGTGACTAGTGAAGGAAAGATATAAAACCACCTGGCATCAACAAAATATTTTTGTTACAGCAGGTATTTTTCTATACATTCCCCATATAGAGAAGCCTTTCTTTGAGTATATTCCTTGCAAGTCACAAACAAGTGAAGTGGAAGATGAAAAACTTCAGCAGGCCTTGCTTCTCTGAGGATCCCTTCACATGTCAGCACATCAACAAATTATTTTTTGCAGATTAATCATATCTGCATTACTCCTGAGTGCAACACTAAACTTAAGTTCTGCTTACAGAGATCCTGATGGTTTAATTTATTTAAGCACACCCAAATTCACACAGTGGCTCTAGAAGGCATTTTTAATTGATGGTAATTGTGTGTCAGCCTCCTAATGAGTCAGATGAGCTCTTGCTTTCCTTCTGCATTCCAATGAATTCATCTGGGTGTGGGAGCCAGGGAAAGCTTGTTAAATATAGAGCCCTGGCACTGAGATACAAGTGTAAAGCTGCAGGACTGCTGCTATTTCTTAAGAGTTTGGGCTGGGCAAGGGGTGTCCTCCTTATCATATTGTTTCGTAACTTTTTTCTAATTCAAATAGCAGAACTAAAGAGTGTTAAGCAAAGTTTAATATGCTTTACTCGCTCTCTTCATTTTCACCTTCAAAAATACAAATATTGTGTTTGTGTGGCTCTTTTTCAGAGATGGATACCACTACCTGTTTTACAGTTACTTGCATTAAAGAGGTTAACCTCATTAAAAAGCCTATAAAGCACTGAATTTTTAGGAAAAAAAAAAAAAAAAAGGAACAAGTCTGCTCCTCTACTCATCAATTACTGAACTGGCTTTGATGAAATTATTGCAGCAGGGTGCTTGTGTGCAATTGCCAATCTTGATCTGTTAAATACAGATAGTATTAATTGAATAAACAAAAATCAGATCTTGAAAATATTCTCTTGGAATGTCATCATCTGTCATCCTTGCTAAAAGTAAAATCGTACAGTATGTATATATCTTTATTTTATGCACACTGCTCATCTAAAAATATTACACAGTGCCCATACTTCTAGAGGTGATATACATTTATCTGAGTCATGATTCTACAGATCTTCTGTCCAATCTCCTCCCCCCCAACACAGAGAACACTGCATACCTCAGTGTAGCTTTGCTTAATTCAGCATAAAAATGCAAGTGGGACTGATCCAAAAGGCATAATATTTTCATCTCTATGAAAGCTCTGTAGGAACAAGGCTAAAGATGTCTCCTCTCCTCCCCTCCCCATTTGACAGCTAAAAATTGGAAACAGATGGAAATAGAGGGATGAAGCTAATTCCAGCCTGAAGGCCATGGTAGGCTGGGCATCAGAGAACTGTTTCAGTGGGAAAGCAGGTCTGGAGGTCTTCAGACCATCTTCCTGCTCAAAGCTGGACTGACTTCATGGCTGAAGGTGTCACCCTTGGCCTTGTCCAGAAGGGTTTTGAAGAACTCCAGGGTCTCAGATGACCCCACTTCTGAGATACCTGGGCCCACTATCCAAGTCCCTGGACTTCAAATTTGATGTTTGCCCATCTGGAAGGCTGATTAGGCAAGTGCCATTTGGTCACAGTAAAGTCTATCATGTAGAAGGGAATTTATTTTAGAGAACTTTAGTTAGAGAACTTTTTTTACATAGGAAGAAATTTCAAATAGCAGAGGGTACTGCAATGACAAAATAGCCACTTAGGAGTGAAGTCCATGGTCTATATGTCAGAAATGTCTTGCTGATAGGAAACCAATAGATTTGATGTGGAAAATATGTCAAAGTCACGTAATGGTTTTCAGCAGTAAAGCCTGTCTGAAGTATACTCACAGTCATGAGATGATGAACATTTCTAGTCCATTTCAAAAGCATGCTCTGGCTACATTGTCAGGATATAAATAAGATTTGCCTAATGATTAATATATGTAAGCACAGCTCAGCACAGCTTTTCAGTTGTTGTTTTGGTAACTTTTCAGATGGGTTTGTTCTAAGGAATCAAATTGTACAGAATCCCTTGCAGCTATTAAAAAGGGGACACAGAAAGAAATTTAATTATGGCCAACTTCTAATTATTACTGGTTAAACAGGCTACATTCATGAGCTTCATTTTATTACTTGTTTGGAAAACACTGTGGTGATGATTTCTTGCATAAGCAGAAACTGGCACAGGATGTAAATGAAGAAGGCAGGTATGTTGTCAAATGAAAAAAAAGTGCTCTTTTCATGGGTTTTAAACTGCATTCCCTGCTTCCTTTCCATGGTGCAGCTGCGGTGACAGGTGAGGTATAATGGCTTGCCAATGGCTTTACCAATTTTGGCTGAGAGCAGAGGAGTAGGAAGATGCGAGTGCCCTGAGCTCAGGTTCAGGCTGTGGCAGGAGCACCTTCTTCCCAGTACCCTCAGGCTTGGGCTTCTCTGCACCAACTTGTCCCTCTCTCTCCTTCTTGTTCCTAGTGCTTTCTTCCCTCACTGGTTGCCTTTGCCCATTCACTAAGTTCTAGCTTTCAACCCAGAGATTTCAGCCTCCTCATTCAGCCTATCCTTTCCCTCTTCTTCTTCCTTCTTCTATTCCCCATCTCACACACAATCTGCTCTTCACACCCATGATCCCAGTTCCCTCTCCCCAGTTTCTCATCTGACTCACCTCTTGCTTTCCCCCACCATATCTTGGCTTCCTCACGTCTTCACCTGGTCAGACAAGATGTGATCTGTAAGTCTCCACTGGGATCTTTCTCCTTTGCTGTGACAGAAAATGGAATTTGGGATTTATGCCCCATAAGCAGTTGTATAAACTATTGCACTATGTCCTGCTAGCAAGGAAAAGGGAAGTGGTGCTGCCCTTTGCTACCTCCACAAAAAACAATCTCGCCACACAAGGTGTCTTAAAAGAGAAACCTTGTTGTTATTTCCCGAAGACAAATAACTAAAGAATGCCAATGAGGAAGGTCATTGTCCCTTCTGCCTATGTGTAAATGTCTGTTTCATGTTCTGCACTTGATTGGCCTCTTGTTGCTGTCCCAAATATCTCCTGTGATCACCTGAAGGGTGCTGCCTGAAAGCCCTGTTTGTATAAACAGGATTGGATTCAACAGAGGTACAAGCATGGTGGGGTATACAGCACATCTTGGAATCAGCCCTTGCAGTGGTAGAAGTCCTTGAACCTTGCTCCCTATTATCCACTTCTCTCCCCCATCACCAGAAATAATGTGCCTTTGAATTTCATGTAGCTTTACATTCCCCTGCATGCTTATTATTCGGTTGTATTTTAAGTGCTCTTCCAGTTTTCCCTCTGCATGTGACCACCCACTTCTCCACCTACAGTCTCCATAATGTGATTTCTATCTGCTGGAGCTTATAATGGTTTAAATTATGCTAATTGTATTCAGAGATTAAAGTAAAAATCAGTACGACTATTATTCTGCCCATATACTGTACCAGTGCGGGTAGTTATTCACTTCAGAAATGAACATGGCTAATAAGATAAGAAAATTACACTTGCATGCAGTTAGTCAGTTTCATATTTAATTAGTGAGAAAAAATTATTTCCATGTCTTCTTCTTGAAGCAAAATTAACTCTTTTGTCTCTGATTATGCTTGCTGTTAGGATTCCAGTTCATGCCATGCAAAGAGCTCTCCGCAACAGCTTGGGAATGGTTTTCCTAAACCACTTAGGCAGAGTGTTTCAGAAAACACTTCTTTCTTGAAATGCCATGGACAAACACATCCACATGGCATTGCTGAGAGCTCATCGAAGCCATGCCTTAGCTGCAAGCATGGAGGTAGCCAACTCCCAGCAACCCTGCTTGTCATAACAGCATGGGAGTTTGTTCCATGCACGTTTCCTGGTCTAACTCTGTTAATGTGTCTCAGACGGACCCGTCTCAAAAGCTCTCTCAAATTTAAGATTAAACTTCTTAAACATTTACTGTGGCAACAAAAAAAGTGCTTTCAGAATGTAAGATGGCCATGATATGCTGTCAGGAGAGGCCAACACACTCCCACACTTGCTATAAATAACAAGGCAGAACACAAGTACAGGCTAGATTTAACTGAATTTCTTCAATCGCTGCGAAGTACACTTTGCTACATGTTGAAGAGATAATGTGTCACAACACATTTTGCATAAAGTGAAGAATCTATCTATGAGAAACGCTTCTGTTTTGGATTTCCCCCCAGCTAGCATCACAGCAGGGACTGTCTAACTGAAGCGGGCTCAATCCCCATGTATCCAAGCAGGTGGATACCACCTCACTGAGGCAAAGAGAGTCTTGGCTATTCATGTCAGGGTGGGGTTTGTCCTGTAGAACCAAACTGGGTTTGCAGCCGGATGGGCAAAGTGCTCTCAGAGCTCCTGTACTGAACTGGTTCTCTGACACAAATCCACAAGGTGTATTTTAAATGCCCTCGTTAGATTTTGGTAAAGCCACATGTGATTAGAGAGACCCAAGTCTGCTTCAAGGGGGCTGATTTTGTCTGAATGTCACATTCCAGAATACTCAGGGCTAAGGTGCTCAAAAAGCACATCTCAGCAATGATGGAAACCCTACTGCAAAACCAGTAGTGTCTCCTATGAAAGATGATTCAGGTGCAGGGTATTTAATGTCAGGGTACCCCTCGATGTCATAGGTTGGAGGACTGTGATGCTTGTAGAAGTGAGTTTACTTGCCTTGATCCACTAAAATCTGATTGCTTTTGTAACTTTATCCACTAGAATAGTTTGTGAGGACTGGGACTCCAGAGCTTAACCCACACGAGCAACTCAAACCCAAAGCAGATTCAGCCACGTCAGCAAAAAGTGACTAACTACTCCATTTAGCCTGTCCTTTTAAAAATATTTTATAGCAATCTCCACATGAACTCTGATGTAATTGTTACCAAGGATGTAGGGCAATGGAAAATCAGCCATAAATATTGCAGATGCTCCTCCTTTCCTGTTATCAGACTTTCATTCTTTATTTTGTTTGTGTCATGCTTCTTTTTCTGATCCTGCAAAATTTCTCTCTTTATTTAACACTGAATTTGTTGATGTGCTGAATGTACTTGGTTGAGCTACAGGCTACATGTCCGTGCTGCATATTAAATACAGAAATTTTAACTAACTTAAAAATGAGCGTTGTTTCTAAAGCAATCCAATATATTTATCTCCAAAAAATCTGGAGAAGTCACAATGTTCTACACTCCCTTCTCCAGCAGTTTCAAAACAATATTTTTTAAATGCACACACACATATGTGTTTGTTGTTATCCACTATGTCAACAAGAAGAGTTATGGGTGAAATTTGCATTTTGCCACCATTGTAAAAACCACAATGCACGTACCTAGAACATGTGGGACATCTAAACTATCTTTAAATAACAAAACCTGTTTCTCTGCTTGGGATGTTGAATTTCTTTCAAGCTACAATGGTTGTGGAGATTTGAACACCTGATTTATATTTTTTATCATTCTCCTTAGTGTGTTGAAAGCATTTCTAAGCACGTGACTGATGAAAACAGCAAGATTTTGGAATGGCTTGAATTTAAGAGATACAGATGTGTTATAGAATCATACTATTTTTATAATAACTGCAATCAATTATCCTAGATCATTTCAGTCACTGCAACAGAGGGCATGTCTGGGAAAAAAATATGTAGTTATGTTTATGCAGCATACCCAAGATGCATAACTGGGTGAGTGCCTTAGCATGAAATTATTCAGGTAAAGGACAAGCTGCTTTAGCATACCTAAAGTGAGTATCTGTCCTTCCCTTTTCCTCCTACATCTTCTCATTTCCATGGCTTCCTGGGCTTCCAGGGCCCCTTTCGATCACGCTGCCTGCCACATTCTGCCACTTCTGTCTTCCTACAAGGCTCCTTTCTTCTGTCCTCCACTACCAGGACCATACCAGATCTTTGCTCCCTTTCAGGGCAGGACACTCTTTACTGCCTCCATGCTCCCAAGCTCATAGTCACTGCTGTCTGTATGCAGGAGTAGCAGGCTCAACCTGCCAGGTGCTTTGGAGAATGGTAGCAGGACCATCCATGATCTCAGGTAAGACGCAAAGATAAAAAAACTTCTGCGATGCCTAAGGTTGAGCTTGAGAGCATAAGCAGCAAGAGATCTTAGCAGAGGTGTGCACAGCATGCTAGCAACAGAGCACATCCTATCTTGATCATGAGTTATTGCTTTCAAGCATATGCAAACATTCAGCTCATTAGCAGTCTGATCCAAGTCCCTGTCCCATTATAGTCAGCAGCAAAACTCTCCAAACTGTGGTGAGGAATTAGAGTTTAATGGAGCTACATTAGCACAAGATACCTTCCCCATGAATGATAATAAAGCAACCAAGCTGAAAAGTAGTTATCTCACAACAGTGACATTATTTCTCCTTTCTGACATGATCTGTTTGAAGTCACTCCTTAGGAGAGAATTCTGCGAGCTCTTACCTCATCAATAAGTAGTTCTGTATAAATCATTCCTGGTAATGATGATGTCTTTTTGAATTGAAAAAAAAAAATCACGATGCCAAGCGTATGACAACTGTTCTACCAATGGGGTAACAGGTTTTGTAGAAATGGTCTCAACTATAGCCCAAAATGAGTGTCATCCCAGTCATTACTGGGTAAAAGGGTAGATGGGAATACATGTAGATAGAAGTTCTCAGATCCCCATCAAGTTCATTCCAACTCTCATAAAGACAGTGTCTATGTCCTAACTTGCTTTACCTATGAGGAGTCAGGCAGTTTGATCCTCTAAGTCCTGGAGTTAATCTTTAATTTTAGTTAGTTTAAGTTTCCTGGGATCTCTGACACCGGGTCACTCAATTTGGTATCTGTATTGCCTTTAAAGAAAAAGTATTGAGTATAAAACCTGAGCAGAATTAGCAGTGATAGGTTGTGGTCCAGGTCTGAATAACACTCAGTTTTATAAGACATCAAGACTGAACCTCTGAAAACAAGCAAATAAATAAATAAATAAATATTCATTACTCTACAAAGCTAAACGCCTCAGTAGATCCCAAATGCTTCAGTAACATGGGCTATCACTGGGCTCCTCTCCATCCCCATAACTTTAGCTGCGTGTGAGGGATCGCTACACTTCTCCCACCTTAATTCTGTTTTCTCACACTATACCATCATAGACCCTCCATACATCTCCTGGGGACCCTCCATATGCACAGAAAGGAAGAGAAAGATCAACCTTGGCAGAAAATTGAGCTGATCATTTTTTTTCTGCTGATGAAGCAACAAAACATCACGGAACAATTTGTTTTTGCCTGAAGTAATGATTGCAGTGTCGCAGGGAAGCAGCTAGTGCCAGAAAGTTAATCATCAGAGCCTTTGCACACTTGCTTCCCACACTCCAAAAATTCTGTTCTGTGATGTTAGTGCAAGTTCCTCACGTTGCCATTGCAACCATGAAACCAAATACCCTGAAGTGACTGCTCTGCCCCCACTTAGATTTTACTATAATTATTCCTGTGATTTGTCTTAACTGTAGTCAAGGTATCACCAGGTAAATTAAATCTGCATTGGTGGATCACCACTGAACTGCTCAAATTAAAATATTCTTCAGTATTTTATTTTGTTATCACACCGAAGTATTAATTACCAAGCCCTTCTAGAGATGCTGGAATGGAAAGCAACGCAGCCACTACTGCATAGACATAAAGAGATAGCATGTAAGGATTATATAGTTAAGTGATACAGAAATCTAGGCTTCCACTTAGGAAAGGTCTTTTTGGAAAGGACTTGAAACACAGGGAAAGATAAAAATCTTGTGTGTTGAAAGCTCAAATCCTAATTATTCTTACTTAGTGATATCTCATAGCATGACTCCATGGAGCTGAGGAAATAAATCCCTTACCTTCTTACGAGTCCAAGAATAGCTAATTCTGCACACAGCAATTGATGAGAACCTTGCCCAGATTAATGTGGGTGCTTTCTAGTGCACTGTGCTTGGAGGATCTCATCTTCCCAGTATATGCTTATCTGAACTTCCGTTTAACTCCTTACCTTTCTGCATTTCTCTCTAAAATATTGATTTTGATCAGAGGCCAGAAAGAAGGTGGAGTTTTCCATGATTTAAATCACGGCAGCTGACATTGCCAGGATAAAAGACACCAGGCAAGAGGGCTGCCACTTCTCTAGATCCAGCCCTTTGCCACCACTGCTGGGAGATTTCATAAATGCTCCCAACCATCAGCTAATTACAGATGCTTGAACTGGCTCCCATTTCACTCCTCTTTCCCAAGGCCTTTCTCTGTATGCTTGCTGTGCTACAGTTTGGTTTTCTCCTAAGAAGACATCAGTAGTCAGAAAGTGAAGGAAGAAGTTAGCAGCCCCATAGACCCATATCACTGTGTTCTGGAGCTAGCCACATGCTGCTGCTCTAGGTGGCAATGCAAGCACAGGGCATGCTTGCTGGGCTGCCAGTCAGAGCCCAAGCAGCTGGGAAGCACACTCATGGGATTAACACTCAAGCACACCCTCCACCCTCCCATTCCCCTCAGGTTTCAGGGTTATTTCAGAGCCAGTCTACCCCAAATAATACAAATTTGGAAAAAGCCTCCAGCTACATTCCTGCTATGCAGCTTCAGAAGACATCCGCAGCAAGGCAAATATACAAAATAATAATAAAGGCATATCTTATATCCCCTGAGATGAGAGGTTTGGCTTTCTTTAGCCAATTTTTTTTTCCTTAATTTAACATGCCGAGAATAAAAGTTGTGTTGAGCTGCAAGCATCTATTTTGCAGTTAGATGCAGCAGCTGATCCAGATTTGGTCCTGAGCTCTGGTCCCACAGCCCCTTACTCCCACCTCCTGCAGGACTTCTTATCAGCAGGGCAGTGGTGCAGCAGGGCTCAGAAGCTCTCCCTTATGTGACCTGGATGACATCCATGTGCTTGTCACATCTTCCCAGAGAGAGGCACATGCTTGTTGTATCTGTTGGGAGAGGTTGTCTCTGTTGAGAATCTCAGCCAGGTGTGCAAACACTGCAGGGAAGGGGAGTGTGAGGTTTCTAGCCCAGGTCTGAGCCCTGTGGGAGGCAGAGCTTTGTTTTGGGGAGGTTTGAAAAAGGAAAAGCTCCCATTTCTGAGATGGTCTCAGGACATTCGAATAAGAACATCACGTACCTCCTTTGGTAGGTAAAAGTAGGTCAGATGCTCTAGTCAGAAAAATAAACATTTGGATGTAGCAATCTTCCTCAGGTGTACGCTATCACTTTCAGTGACATGATGAGACAAAATCTGGTGATTTAGCAGTCCTTCCAGTCTAGGAAACCTGTAGCTTCAGTCATGGATAATCATATTCACTGCTCTACAAACTTCTCACTTGCTTGAGGCTAAGATAGATTTGGAAATCAAGAAATATAATTCTGTTTCTGATAAGATTTGCCCTTCTATTGTGGTTTCCTCATCTGTGATATACGAAGCAGTTATTAAACATGAAACAGCTGATCTCGACAAGGTCATTTTGAGATAGATGAATATCACTCATACTTTTATGCTGGGAGCTGGTGCATGGGGATGCTGTGTGGACTGACTGCTGTCATATATTAGTTCTGTAACAGAATGAAGAGATCTGTCTTCTTCATTACAGCTATCTATCAGTAAGCTGTTCTTTAATATTCCATCTATAGGCTTGTCTGGTTTCAGTGTGCAGCTTCAGCATGGCTCTCACTGAGCTAGCTTTAAACTAAATAGCTTAGAAGAGAGGTAGTTGTACTGGCTTTGAAGTTAGGTTTCTCTTTTTTCCCAAATATCCAGCACTGAAATGATGGGTTTTCCAGCATTTGCTAATTTTTCAGTTTCCCAAGTATATTATGTAGAATTTCATTGTGAGCTGCAGACTGTATAACTCAGAGCTTCCCTTTTACCCTAAGCATCTTCAAGGGAGAAATAAATGGTTCTTTCTCAGGAATAAACAATATTTGATATGCATCCCAGTATACTCAAAAGGGGAATCAAAGCAACTAGAAACTGTCCCACTGCACCAGAGTTTCAGCTTGGAAGTGAGGTCCTACTGCTGGATAGATGCCTTCACAGCATCTAAATTTCATGTCTGTAATTCACTATTTCCAACAGCATCAGTGAAGACACAGGTGAGACTGGTACAACTCCAGCACTTCATCCTCCCAAGTTATGCTTTTACTTAGCATTTCACGACCTGGATCTCAAACACTGTGGGAAATGAAAAATGTCAAGGCTGTATAAGCTCACTATGCCACTTCCTTTTATTCAGAACTTCCATCAAATTAATTTCCCCACTGCAGACCTCTTACCAGCTTTCCTGGGCCTCCCACAGACCTTTTACTGCCTCCTTCCCCTCTGTGAGCCAGGTCACCAAGCCTGGTGAAGCAACAGTGATCAGCAGCAAGCAGTGTATGTTGTCAGCAGGACAGTGCTGGGGATGAGCCACCAGGCTAACACCCTGCCATTCATTCCTGTTGAATTCCTTCATGTTTGGTTTCTCTGAGTCCTTAAATTTTCAGCACAGGGTTTGGAGCAGAGAGGAGAGGGGCTGTGTGGCCCCTGGGACTTGTGCACAGTGTAGAGGTCCCAAAGGCTGCAAAGGCTGGGGTTGTGTTAGTGCATGGATGCACAGGGGAAAACAGGGTGTTTGTTTTCAACTTGCCTACAAATGCCTACAAATGGAGTCTGCAGTGGTACTCGCACCTTTTCAGTGCCTGCCTGGTAGGACTCTCCCCTGGGCTGTTCCTCTTTGTGAGCAAGTGAGGGTGCTGCAGCAGGGATTGAGGTGCAGCTGCACCCACAGGTGACCCCAGTATCTTGCTGCCAGTGTCTCATTCCTCCTGGTCAGAGGAGTCACAGACACAGCACAGGGTACAGCAGGCAAACAGGGTTCTGTGGGGAAAGCTTAGCAGAAGGCTGAGTCTCTCTGTGCAGGACCTTCTATACAGAGAGTTCCTGAGGCCCTAAGGGAAGGATCCTAGCTGGAGAATGAGTTTGCTCCAGTGGGCAACAAGCCAAGGCTTTAGGGTTTTGACAGAGCAAAAGAAGCGCCTTGCTGACCTGAGACAAATTGCTCTGACTGTGCTGCAAAAGCCAGGCTCAAGATGTGCATAGGTTACCTGCACCTTGCCAGAGCATTTGGGACTTAGGGCAGGGAAGCATCCATCCCTGAGACCTGGCAATGGCACGGAGCATGGTGGCCTGCCAGCCCTCCCCGTCAGCTTGCCTGGCTGTGGGGGCATAATGTATCAGGATATGTATGTCACCGCCAGCATCCATGGGGAATCCCAAGCCTAAAAACCCCGCAAAACTATTTTGCATCCCCACCTACGGCAATATTGTAGGCTATAAATTTTGCATGTGGTCACTGTACTCTTCCAGAGTGTGTAGGCGGCTGTCAGCTTCCTAATCCTGGATTTATTGGCAGCAATGAGAGGAGAGAGAAGGTTCTTGTCAGGAGCCAAGAGGACAAGAATCTTCTTGGCACTTTGGAGGACTCTCCTGTTGGTGGTTACAGGCAGTGGGGTCCCCAAAGGCTCCCAGGAATGTCACCCTTCCCAAACCTGAAGATCCACTTCCACAAGCAACCCCCTAAGTTTCTGATAAAACCCACTGCCCTCAGTTTTCCTCCTTTTGTCATGTGCACATACTGAGCAGCAATCCAGCAGCAGCACCCTCACTGCTGCTGCTAGGAGCTCAGGCAGAGCCATCAGCCCAAGCTCTACCTCCTCACCCCCAGTTTCAGGTACTGGGGATTTCTCTGGAGCATGACAGGAGCCCTGGGATGATCCTGTGGCTCTGCTGACTTCACAGACAGACCTCCACACCCCAAGCTCCTCCTGGGGCATGGGAAGAGGTTTTGGCATCCAGCCTCCTTCAGCTGTGACAGTCGTTTAAAGCACCATGGGAAGCCAGCAGGTAACGGTGGTGCTCACACATTTGTTCCACCCCCTGGCTCTTCAGATCACACAGTGTATGGCTTCTGATTAAATAAATGAGGATTTCCTCCCCGTCTCCCATGCATTTTAGCATTTCTTTGAGAAACAAGAGCATTGTTCATCTGTAACTATGAAATGAAGCCTTGCATTGATCTGCAGGGTTCTTCTATGAAAGCTGGTCAAGAAAACATTTCAGAAGAAAAGAAAAAAGCAAGAAGTGACAGAATTGTTTCTTTACGTTATTTACATGCACTCTGCTACCTAAAGGCAGTCTAGCTCAACTCAACTGTGAGCATCTGGCAGAAGCACATAACTTACATGGCACTGGTATAAGTGAGCAGAACTCTTGCATCCAGCAAAGACCAACAAGTATTATGCCATATAAATAAGTGACAGCTTTGGAAACGAATTCATTTTAAGAGAGCTTGTCAGCTTGAAACCTAGCCACCTTGCAAAAAAAAAAAAAAAAAAAAAAGCATTTCAAAACATTTTCAGGTGGGTGTCTTCCCTGAATTTTCCCCATCACTTTTAGCATCTCATTTTTGTATCACTTATTTAAACTTGCTCCCTGTGAAGAATCCACAAAAAAAAAAAAAAAAAAAAAAAAAAGCGCAGAGGAAAACCAATCATCTGTGCAAATGCACACAATAAGACAAAGCAAGGAATGTGTCATAACTGAGGAAAAAAACTAACAAAAGAAATCAACATGATTATAGATGGTCAAATAATTATTTCAAGCACTGGAGGGAGAAGGCAGGAGAGGGTGTTAGATAACCTTGTCCTTATAAAGCATCACACCTACAATAAAACAGAGCCTCTTTTGTTTACCAGGACTAGCAACTCAGATCTTGCAAGTTGCACACAGACCCCTGAACTGATGCAGTCATTGTTGCCCTAATTTTTATTTTATGCTATTTTATTTTTTTTTTTGGTTACTGACTAACAGCGTAATTTAGAGCAACCTCCAGCATGCTGTGCCTTGGTGCAGGGAATTGAGCTAACACAGCATCATCTACAGCAGTGCTGATTTCAGGCAAAGGGGTCTCAACTGGCTCTTTTGCATTCCCACTTTGGCTTCACCCATTGCTAACGAATGAGTCTGTTTAAGCATACATAACTCACAGTTATCTCTCTCAGCTCATCTGCAAAATGTTAATGTAAAGTGTTCCCATTTAAAGATCCCTTTGCATTGCAAGACCCACGTGAAGCAGTCTCTATAGACAGGAGCAGCGCCCAAATTTATCTATCGAGGAAGAAAGAGGAACGAGAAACCTTTGCAAAAGGCCCTGTGAAATCCTCCCCGTGCAAGAGAGCCCATCCGCCGTGTGGGCAGGCGGCATGAGTAGCGACGGGCGACACCGTCCACCCTGGTGCCAGGGAGCTTCTCGGATCCACTCTACCATCCAGGCAAGACGTGACTCACGCAGCTCGCTTGCAACGAAGGAGGACCATCTGCTAGTCATGAGCAGATGACAAATTCACTGCATTGCGTCTTGTCGCTACTTCCAAATTTGTAAGTAAACACATTTTGTAACCTCTCTCGGAATACTTCAGAGCTTCGATAATGGAAAAGTTTAAATTTATGTAACGGGATGGCGGGGAGAATGGGGGGGGGGAGAAGAAGAAGGGTTTTTATTCTGAATGGAGCCCGAAAGCACCCGCTCCAGCCCGAGCTGCTCGGCTCCGCGCTCCCCCGGGCTGCCGCCGCTCCGCGGTGCAGCCCCGACCTCTGCCGGCCCCGGCAGCGGTGGAGGTGCGGGTCGGTTTTCAGTGCCTGGGTTTCGCCGTCTCCCAGCTTGAAGGCTGAGAGGAATACCGCAAAGAGCGAGCAGGGAAGGTGCTGCGCGTTCACACTTCCATCTGGCTTAGCGAGGGCATCGTCCGCACAAAGCATCCCCGCTTTGAAGGACAAGAGCCTATGGTGGATGAAAAATCGCATGAATGTCACCTGTGGAAGCTGTACGCTAAACACAGACATACAAAGGCCCAAAATCACAGGACCATCCTCACCTTACTGCTCCTACGCTTTACACTCCCCAGAGAGGCACTGTCTTTTTGCAGTCCATCTCAGGGTGAATTTTTTGCTCTAAGTCTTTGCCATCTGGGTCAGACCTACCTGATGGTGAAGGGCTAACTATGCTGCCTCTGAAAGCTGAAATCAGGGGGAATCGGGTGATGATGAGCCTTGTGTCTGTGCCATCCACTTGTTAGCCAGCCCAAGGAAACCCTCTGTTGCTATTCTGCTTCTTCTACCCCAGCTTTTTGTACTCCACAGAGTCTCTGCCTGAATGATTTGCTGATATGAGCAGCTTTCAGACCCTCTGGTTTTGGAATGCTGGTCTTCCAAACACTGGAGGATGATGTGAGACATCCCAAAGCGTCCTCAGCCCCCTTGGTGTTCAGTTATACCTGAGAGACAGAAGAAAGTCAGACCAGCAAGAAACCTCTGCAGACCGGCTTGTGAAATCTCATGAAGCAGTTGCACAGCCCTGAGGAAAACACTGGACTCTTGCTGGCCTGGCATACGTGAAGCCATCATCCTCACTTAGTAGTCCATTGGCTTCTGTGCCCTCCGCCCCCCCCAGATACTGTCTTTATGACATGGCCTTTCATCTCCCTTCAGCTGAAATTTCTGTACAAACTTCTGGCATTTCAAATTGCAGCTACTCCCACCTCCTTTCCTTCCTGGCCTCAGCAAACACTGTCTCATCCAAGTTGTACTCAGCCCAAGCACTGCCACGAGCATCCTTTGCTCTCAGGTGACCATGGCTCTGCTCCCTTCCCCAGTGCTGCCTTCTCAGCCACCTGCTGCATAAGTCCCTTCCCCTCCTCTGCTCTCAAGGCCCCCCCGTGCACCCCGTTCACTAACCAGATATAATTTCCTGCCTTCAGCTAGCCCTTAACATGAGCCTTTCATGCTTACTTGATAGATTTTCCAACAAGGACCTTTGCTCGTTCCCTCCCACAGCTCCTCAGGTGTGAGACGGGCACACCACTAACACTTGCAAGGCTGCTCCCTAGTCTTCTGTCAAAATCATCATTACAAGCCTCTGGGATGCTCTTGGAAAATCTTTACTGCGGACTGCCCATGTGCTGAGCTCATTTCTGATCTGCCAGACACTGCTATTCCATCATTTCCTCGTACTTTCCCTTCTCTTTGCCTACTCTGTCATCTTCCTTGGCCTCTGCTTCAGTGCTGAGCTCTCCAGGACAGGGCCCATCCTTTTTACTTAGCCATTCAATACTCAATATGGAGGTGTCCTGGTTCGTGATTAAGATTCCTATGAACTATGGTGATATGAATAGTAAATCATTAGGATCGACTCCCTGGTGTTGTACTATCACTCCAGGCATTTGCTACAGCTCCCGGTAGTAATTTGTCTTTAACTGTGCTTCAGCACCTCGACAATGAAGGTAGAAAATGTGTGATGATAGTTAGCTGTAGTCATGGCTGCCACTGAAAACACCAGTAGATAACCAACAGAAGTAAGTGCCATAATTCCTTATCTCAGAATGAAGATGTTGGTTTCTCTAGCGTTACATTTTTAACCCATTTTACTCAAATCTAATGCAGTCATTTAACTTTCATTTTCTTCCAGCTGCTAACCCCTCACCTAGTTCAAATGATTCATCCCTACTGCATTCACTGCCCAGGAATGTTGGCTTTCAACAAACTACAGCAAATAATGTAAAATAAACACAAGTGTGCTTTCATCTCACAACAATCTGGGTTAAGTACATATTTCACACACTGCACCACAGGATATGTTAAATTAAAATCAGAACCACCAGATTTAAAAATCCAATGCCAATTCAAACCATTGCCGAGTTATTTCTGTATTCACTTACAAGTAATATTGGGCATGAGTAACAGCCATTGCTTTTTTAACCCTAAAATATGCCATTTGACAACTTTTTTTCTCCATTAGTTGAGGAAAACCAAGAATTTTTGTTTGAAACTACTCTTAGTAAATATTCTTGTTATTTTTGTCAAGTATCCTGATCTCCTTGAACAAAACCGAGAGCCTACAGATAGTCTTGTCTCCATATTTCTCTTATTTTAGTGTTCTACATTTTCAAATTTACTTCCAATCATACACTGAAAAAGTAGCCTGGAATGGCTTACTTGAAATGATAAATAGGTTTTTAAATGTCTGCTGCTTCATGCTGCCAAGCAGTCTGTATCTTGGATGTATTCATTTTCTAGTCAAAAGATGTAGAGGAGCTACATTTGAACAGAATACTGTAAAAAGAGGTTGTAGAGACTGGGAACTGACAGAAAAATATCCATGTACTGGGCACGACTCTGATTTAACGCACTCTTACTCTACATTTCCATGGTGTAATATTTTATGAATCTAACTTCTCATTCCAACAACACTAGGATAGGCATCATGCTTTGGTTGTTGATTTATTTTGAAGATATGCAGAATAGACATTATATTTCCTTGAGACTTTATTAAATACAAGGCTTGAGATTGTCCCAGATTTAGAAACTCTCTTTCTGTGCCATGTTGCTGTGTTTAGACATATAGAGGAGTCTAAAAGCCAGAAATGAAATGCTGGGGTTAGGAAGAGGAGAATTATTGTACTTCACCTCTTTTCTTTCCCTTGTCTTAATGAGGCTATTGCTTTGCCTCTGCAATATTTGTTTGAAGAGTTGAACAGGAAGTTTTGGGGAGTTTTGCTAACTCTTTGACAACAAGGCTCAGCTTCCTCCACATTGCTTGGAAGGATCTGCACTTATGGGAATGACTGAAGTGTCCTGAGGACAGAAAAAGAAACAATCTCATTTTAAGAGGTTAATGGTTCCTGGATCCTGAAGGACTTACCCCTTGCCAAAACTTCTGCTTGCTTTTCTCCTCTCAGCTTTCATGCTGCTGTAAAGCTAGACAACATCTTTCCCTCACGAAGGAAAAATATTGACCTTTACTGGTGTTGACAAATACAGCAGAAGACAAATCCAGATACAAATATTTTCATCCATTGCCACAGAAACTCTCTGAGAGCCATACAGCCTTGTCAGGTCAGCTGAAATGTGAACACAGTCCATTGGCTGGGAATGGGTGGAAAACCGTAAATTTCTCCCTAACAAAGCAGCCCCATGCGCTCTTCTGCCCCGCTCAGGAGGGGAAACATCTCCATTCCCTCAAGCCTGCTTAGTTTCTCTTTTAGGTCAGCTTTTGTGTAAGAACGAAAGCAATGAAGCTTAGTAGCCATTGGAGGAGGTGGTGAAAAGCAGAGCAGAGGAGTTGGTTTTAAAAGATGTGCAGGTCAGGAATATTATCCTTGCTGAGACTTTGAGAGACAACTGAATATCTGTATTACCAGAATAAGAACTGCTTTCTTTTAGCTCCACTTATAGCTCTACAACTTAAATTGTACTGCAATTTAAGTTCAGAGCTCAGTTCAAAAGCCAGTAGCTCCACAACTGGCATTGGTAAGGAGAAAAGGATAAATAAGCTAGCATTTTTTCCTCCTTTGAAATTAAAAACAATAAATGCCAGGATTTTCTAAATTCCAGGAAAATTCAGCCTGAGGGATTTTCTCTGTTGGCTTCAGTAATCTTTGGATCCCGTCCTTGGAGAGAACACTCTAAGAGCAAAATACAATAACAAGCGAGAAGAGCACTGAATCTCATAGCCACTGTACAGCAGAATTAGATCTTACTGTACTCCTGTGGATGTCTATACACTCAATTAGGATAGCATTTCAGCTTATTTCAGCCCCTTTTTGGGGAGTTCTAGGACAGGCTTGAGCTCAGAGATGGGGCGCAGAAGTAGGGACATCATGTTGAGAGGAGAAGGCCAAGGAGACCCTCGTTTCAGTTTTTGGTCCAAACACTTCTCTTTTCCACAACTGACAGGTAAATCATACAATCATAGAATGGTTTAGGCTGGAAGAGACCTTAAAGATCATCTGGTTCCTCCCCTCCCGGCATTGGCATGGACACCTCCCACTAGATCTGGCTGCCCAAAGCCCCAGACATGGTCTTTTCATGGGCCTGCCCACTACAGAGCTGCATGGAAATCTTCCATGGCAACGTATTTCCCACCATAAATAAAGAAATAAAAATAAAAAAAATGTCAGTTTGTAAAAAACAAAGGGTTTCATCAAAGATAGACAATTTTGAAAAGCAAACTTTTAGAGGAATTCTTCCAAGAAAGTCTCATCTGAATTTTCTGGAAGCAAATGCTTCAGTTTTTCATTTTGAAAGACTTTTTACTACAGTGGACTCGTACTTAAATAATATGTTAAAAAATCATGTTTTCAAGGTGGAGTAAGAAAGAGGTATTGCATTTTTAACAAAATGAAACACTGAAAGCACTTCAGTGAATGCTGTTTTTTTTACAGGTGTTTTGGGGGAATTTATTTTGGGCTCAGAAAATTTGGAAGAAAAATGGAGTCTCTTTGTTCCATTCTGAGAAAGTACAATTTTTCAAACCCATTGCCTTCCCTCTAGACCAAAAACATCCAACTCTCACCCATCCTTAACTCTCAGGAGTCTGCATCTTTTCCTATGGTCAGCTGTAGCTGAGCTTTGGGTGTTTGAGGGGAGAACAACCAGAGGAAAGCACTGTGCTGTCAGGGCAATAGAAAATTTGGCTAGTGGCTAGGAGTGGGCGAGCCTGAGAATTACTCGTGCTTGCCTGCAAGTTGGCAGCATGTCTGGAGAGCATCCAGGATCTCCAAGTGCCCAGAGTTTACAGGCCAGCCCAGGAAACAGCCTGCTTTAACAGCTCTGGGACACCCGGGAGGCCTTTTTTGGTTAAGTGCAAACCTTTACTCACACGCACATGCCCCACCTTAAGCAGCAATCCAGTCATTCTCAAAGAATGTCTTAAAAATAATTAAACGGCTTTACATCATGTTCCAGGAGATTAAAATTTTCTGCCTTGCATTTCTTAAAGCTACCAGCTTATAAGATAGCATGTCAAAGGAACAAAAGGTCATACGTGGCACTACTTGCTGCCTCCATTCGGGGGGAGTAGCCTAGCATTTTATTACCCCTTTTCTTGGCTAAGGAGAGGAAAGAAAAGTGAAACAGTCTTAGCTTAAGCTATGTAGTGTCTACTAGCCTCTCTCATACAAGTGTGGGGTCATGCATTTGGGATCACTTTACCTCCTGTTAAGTCATGGATATCATCCAAACATATGTTGAACATGAGAAATATGTCCTCCTCAGGTGGAATTTGGAGATTCCCTTCATTTCTCCAGTATTTGTGAAAACAAACAAGCAAAACCAGATTAGAAGTGAGGAGTGGCTCTAAATAATGCCAGTGTGGTATCACCTGCTGTGCTTGGAGGGCCGTTTTGTTTTTCAAACAAACTGACTAGATTGTTCACATTCATGAGAATTAAATATTGGTCTTTCAAGACTATCTATCCAGGAAAAATAAAACAATGGTGTCATCAGCAAAAGGCAGAAACAGCTGCTAGAAACAATCCTCGGAGTAATGCACTGGGAACAAATGTCTCAACCTCACATTGAGAGAGAAAGGAGAAGAGAAGATAAAGCAGGTCAGCTGGCACCTGCAGCAACCTGGCCACCCTGCCTGTCCCCTGGGCTCACCAGGCAGAGGCTTCTCAGAGACCTCTGCACCAGCCACAGTCAGGGCACTGAGTCCTGGGTCACAGCTTGGCACAGGATGGTGGCACAGGACACTGATGCAGCACTTCTCAGCACTTCTCTCTCCCTCCCTGTTAAGTTCAAGTTTGATTTTAATGCTTTTCCAATCAACTTAACAGTGATTCTCAGGGGAATCTCAAATTTCTTGTCATATTAGGGCCACTACATCACACAACTCTGTCTTGTTCCAGTCCCTGGCATCCCAAACCACAGTATGGATGCAGCTCTAATAACCTCTCCTGGGCAAGCTGCTAGCCTCCTTGGATAGTGAAGGGACATGAAGAAGAATTAATATCCCAAGACAAAAGAAAAAGCTTTTCCAAATTTTTCTCTTTCTTCTCAAGTGTTTGATGAAAATGTATCAAAGAGCAAAAAGGGTCTAAAAGAGCAAATGACAGTGTACGGGCTTTGTGTCAGGCTCTGAATATGAAAGATGAGAAAGGAAAGAAAGAGACAAAAGAAAGGGAAGAAATAATAAGAAAATGAATAAAGGGAGGAAACGGCCAAGATATGAAAAGAAAGTGAGAGGCAAAATGGCTGAGAAAAGGGGGAGAAGAAATTTTGAAGGAAACGTGTGAGGCTACAAAATAGTAGTTGTACATGTCTCTAGTGGAAAATGGTCATTATGGGGCACGTACAAGCAAATATGACATTAAAAATTACACAATAGCAGATAAGTAAAGGCTGTGGGTAGGTCTGGATAGTTCTCCTCCAAATAAGGCAGCCGAAAATCAGCGTTCCCTTATTGCAGCTATTGTGAAGCTAAAGTTCACTTGTACTGAAATGTTTCCTTACTTTGTATCATAGCCTGATAAGTGATTTGTTCCACTGGGAGAAAACCTTTTATCACCACGGCCCATGTGTGTTTTGTTGGCACAGTATCTGAAGTCCAATTATTCAATATACTTTTTCAGCTGGTGGGTATTTGTTTGAATTTTTAACAAAGGCGGGGTAAAACTGTGTTTTTGAGAAATTCTGCTTTGCACTTTCTCCCTGTCTGGGTCTTGGCTCTTCTTTTGCTACTTTCTGTCTATAGCCAAATCCACTCCCTGAAGCACTGAGGCACTGCAGCCCTTAAATCCAAAAATCCTTTGAGTGTTTGTAACACCCCAAGCACCCCCCCCACACCCTATTTCTTCCAGTGCCCTTTCCCACTGTGGTGTGCTGATGTGCTCTGGGTAGGCAAAGCACAGTCACACCTGCTCTCATCCAGGTACCACTGCCGTAGCAAAGTGCAGCAGCCACAGAAGTGCTCTCCCAGCCCTGGTTCTCCCAGCAGTGTTGCAACCAGTGCTTGGGATAGCTTTGACAACACTCCCTCACCCAGTAAATTCGTGCTCTCCCTGATTTCATATGCTGAACAGTAGCCAAAGCCATAACCTGTGATCTTTCTACCTTGCAAGCACCTTCCAGACATACAGCTTAACAACCAGGTGTCCTGTTACAACTAAAACCACCTGGAAATTTCACAGAACTTCTCCAAAATGTGCTATGTAAGCGTCATGCTTTTTTCAAGGTCAAGACAGCTTTTTTTTTTTTTTTTCTTCTCTCAACACTATTTACATGGCAACTGTTATTTTGCTGGACTTTTTTTCTATTCGATTCTTTAATAATATAGGCTTTATATTAAAAAAAAAAAGTTATGCTTTTCTTTGCTGTATATACATATGTGCTCTCTCTAAACTGATGAGCATCGCAGCTGCCTAGCATGAAGCAAAGTTCTGCTGTTTTATGGTAATAGTACATTCCTCCTTGCATTTTGACCAATGGTCTTCATAACTAAAAAGTACACAGAATTTAGGCAAAGGTTAGGCAATATGTAAACATTGCTCATCCTCATAAGAGATGCTGGTAACAGCGGCTATAAATCACAGACTTGGTAAAAGCTGATGGTGGACTAAGCATCCTGCATTCAACATAAATAAGGAAACAGCTTTCTTTGTTTGTACCCTCCTAGCATCCCTCCCATTTAATGATGGCTAAAACAATCAAAACCATTCCCCAAGCCACTGACCACATCTTGAGATGTGCCCATTGGGATTCCCTTGGAGAAGAGTTGCAGACCAAGACATTGGAATGCTGCTTGGCTGCAGAGCTGCTGAAGATCACAGTGAAAGTAAGCAGAAAGCAGTCATAAGGCAAAAAAATGAGCGTGGTCCCAGGTGGAAACCAGGACCCCAACCTTCTTTTGGGCAGAGAGCTTATTGAAAAGTCCAACCTTCATTTCCCAACATGGAAATGAACTTGTTGTTTGTTCCCACTGGTCCAGGAAGAAAAACAACACAGGATAAATAAACAGGACAGCCCCAAATAAATATTTGTCTCTGAATATCAGCGTCAAACCAGCATCCTCCTGGAAACAAACTGGCAAGATGTCTCTTCCGGGATGTGGGAAATACTACGTGCAGCCACTGGACAACACATGGACTTAGGAACACAGAGCTGGGTAGCTGGGACATTGCAGCACACACCTGCCTCTCCTTCATTTGCAAAAATCCTGAGGTCTAAATAAGAAAACGCCACTGGGAGAGAGAGTAACATAAGGTTGGGCTCACTTTGCAAGGTAACATCCTTTCCTGGGCCAGCGCTGCTGCCCAAGTGAGCTGGCTGGAAACCGAAGGGAATTTTGCCATTTGAAATTGTTTACATTTCAAACAAAAAAGACTTTCATATTTCCTACTAGGCGGAAAATTTGTAATTATGGCAGTAATGGAAAATAATTAGTGCCGTATTCTGAGACTTCATTTAAGACGTTATATCTTAATGCACAGGTTTTCATTTTTCGATGGATTACGGGCCCGGCAACAGTAGCAGTAGTCAGCTACATGACCATGGAGAGCCTACTAGCAACCCCTCTGGAACAGCTTGCTTACAGTTACGTATTTCGGTGCAGGTGTGTTACAGTCATCTCTGGAGGGTGAGAAGCATCAACAACACACTTGGCGGGTAGCCAGGAGGCAGGGCAGGGAGTCAGCATTGCTCTGCGGACAGGTCTGTCCTTCTGAGCTGCTTTCGACTAGGGGGCACTGTGAAAGCGTCGTGCTGCTCCGTGTACAAGTTGTTACCAAAAGTTGCACCGACATGGAGAAAACACAGGAACACGCATTAGCTACAGCTCCTGCTTTGATTCGAGCACACCTTTGTATTGGCTGGCTGCCCCCTGGTACAACAATCCTTTTTAGCAATTTTTAAGGCATAGAATGGGGAAAAAAAAGCTTGAATCCCTATTGCTATCCCCCTCCTACCTATATCCTATAAAGATTTTCAAATCCTGGATTAAAAACCACCTTAAAAATAGTTCTCTAACAACATTGCTTAACACAAACATTGAAATCCAAGGTCCCGATAACATGCCGACTGCAAGCTTTGAAATAACCTTTGGAAGTAGTACACGAGGGTTATTTTCTGCCATCAGATGACATGTTATTCAGCAATGATATTTGCCTTCTCTCCGAGGTGGCGCACCGCGATTAAAAAGTGTGTTATCTTTTGTTCACAATCATTTATAAAGATCTTAAATACCCGTGACATAGCTCTAGCCACCCCTCCACTTCTCTGCCAGGTTGTCATTTAGCTTTATGCTCAATTTAACATTCTTTATCCAAATTTGAATGGGGGGGACGGGAGGTGAGGGGGCAGCCTAGTATTTGGTCCAGACACATCCAGTGAGTGCTGAGGTAGGATTTTATAAAGCATCTCTGAAATCTTGCGCTACGTTCTGTTATGATCCCTCCACCCAGAAGTTTTATGAAACGGTCAAGTTGTAAGGCCAGGAGTTACCACTGTGATCATCTACTCCGGCCTCCTGCAAAACATCTGCAGTATTTCATCCTCTAAATCCCCTAATGCCCCTAAGGGAATTACTGTTCCCTCTTGTGTGAATGAGCTCTCCTGATCCAAGTAGCTTCTGTTTAAATTAAAAATATTTCTTCAGAAAAAAAAAAAAAAAAAATCAGCCTTACTTACATCACCTTTCAATATCAAATACCTTCTCTTTACTTAAGAGCTAATAAACTATGATCAAGCCATCTGTGGACTCCATCAGTAAGCTAAATAAATGGAGCTTCAGCTCTGTTTTTGTGAAGCTTATTTTCCCAAATGTCCAAGGTTTTTTGTGCATCCTCCTTGAACTCTCCCTGGTTGGTCATGTTCACCTTGAAGACAGTGCCAGAGCACACACCGTGCTCCAGCAAATGTCTTTTGGTCTGTCTCAGTCTGGGTATCTGAAATACAGGTGTCTATTGCTGAGGCTATCCCAAGGGCCAAAATTCTCTGGAAATGTGTAGCAGAACATTCCTCTGCTACCCATAAGGAGCTGCTTTAGGGACTGGGAGTTGTGCATCTCTTCTTGAACCTCCACGAGGAATCCAGGTAAAAGCTTTAGGGGTGGGAAGAAGGGGGAGAACCTGCTCTTGAGGACATTTCTTTCTCACCAGACCTGACAAAGTTACCTACTTAGGAGATAGGGTTTTCTACGTACATTGTCACAGCATTAAGGAACTACAGTTCAGGGTCAGGGCCCCACTGTGCTTGACATTACAGATCCAAAACCTAAAGTTCTTCCCTGCTCTGTGAACTTTTTTTTTTTTTTTTTTTTTTTTTCCTACGGAGTCTGGGTGTTTATAGGGCTTTTGTATGCTGTTTGTTTCACTGTGATTCAAAGTAAAAATTACAGTAATGATCAACTTTGTTCTGTACTTTTTTTGATCAGCACCTTATTTCCTTTTTTCCTGCTGTCCAGGATTGTTTCCTCAAGGTGCTCTTAGGCCAAGACATCAAAAAGCAGTTGTCAAGTCTAGCTGACTTATATGTAGTAAAAACTGATAGTAAACACTTCTATTTATTTTCCTGAAATCTTTTCCTTCATGACCTATATTAAAAAGAAAAATACAAATATTGATATAAGTAAAATGAAATGGTCCAGGAGTTATGTACAGGTATTAAAAATAATGATTTAAGAGTTCATTAGAATTTACTTTCCTGTCTAATTCTCAGTCAGCTCCACTGGTCATGCCTGACTGGTAAAGGTATTCAGTAGAGAAATTGGGGCTAAACTCAATAGGAAGCAGTTGTTAAATACTTTCACGATAGAGCAGCTTTGTGAAAGCAGAGACTGTATTTGATACTTTCACTGTGGAAAAACAGTGCTGGGATGTGGATGAGAAAAAATTAATTGATACATGCTGTTACTCTTCATTTTATTCTCTGAATAATAACTGAGATGAATTCAAGCCATGTCACTCAACTCTGAATTTGTTTGGAAAGGATTCAAGGAGGAAAGGAAACAGCATCCTATCTGAGGTTCAGCCTGCATCACAAAATCTGTTCCATTAAAGGGATGAGGAAAATGTAACTGAACTTAACTGATATTGAGCATGGTGGATGTTGTTTCATCTCCTCTCTAGAAAGCAAAATACAGTCTATACTTATTTTAAAAAGACTGTAATAAAAATGATGAAGCAAGAGATAGAGGCCATAGCAGGAAGACTCTGGATCCTGATGGCCTCTCTTTTCTAGCTGCTGTTATGACACGTCTTTCCCCTGTGGAGACTCAGCTGGCCTTAGATGTGGCTGGTTTTTGTGATTTAGCAAAAGGATGGTGCTGTGTCTAAAGTACCAGCCCAGTATTCAACAGGAACCAGTTCCTTTTCAGGCTCTGGCACAAACTTTCTCTGTGACACTGAAAAAAATTACCTGCACAAAGACAAAGCAGAAAGGTGGTAAGGCAAATTGATTGTGGTCAGTGTTCAAAAAGTGTAGAATATAGCATTCTAACTTTAGCAACAGAGTGGTTGTTAAAAACTATGTAATTTTTAAATGGAACATCAAAATTTCCCCTCTTATCTTGAAATGAAAAATTTCCCCAGATAATGGTTTGGATTATTTTGTTCTTGGTAAATAAATAAATAAACGATTACTTTAATAGTAAAAATAGCTATTTAGAAATAAAACAATATGTGTATGTCATTACAACACTTCAGAAATGAAGCCCATCTACAATCTGTTCTCTGAATCTTAGTCCACTGAGGTAGTGTGAGTACACAGACCTTCAGTGGAGAAGATGAGGAGGCAGAGGAAAAGTGGATGAGAGCATCAGCAGATAAAAACCAAGAGCAATGCTCCATAAAATATGTGGAAACCAGTAAGTGCAAAACCCAAACATGGGTTAGGAAAAGACACCAAGTTAATTTTCCTGAATCTGGAGGGGATTGCTGGTTACCCATTCACATGAGGGTTCAGAAAGTGTGTTCTTCCCAGAAAGTGCTCCATGCACGAGAAGTAGGAAGGCCACCTCTGCCAGCCTAAATCTTAGGACCATTTACTCATGTTGCAGAGAAATGCAGAACTATCTTCCATGCTCCCAGGCATCATGTGGACAAAATTTTGTGGCTCCTTTCACAAGGTTCATAGATGTTGTTGTCATTCTTCCTCTTTTTCACTGGAGGGAAAGATGCTGTGAAATTGAAAGGACCAAGTGAGGAAGTAATGGAATGAAAGGAAAAGGAAGAGGCTTTGAGTGCTGAAGTGTGGAAGGAAAAATAACCCACCTTCTGAACCCTTAATACTTCCATCAAGAAGAAAGATACACCCAAATGTGAAAAGCACAGGGAAAACAACAACAGTGTCTAAGGTCAAAACCTCTTCCTCAGTGCTGTACAACGTCTACATTTTTGTGTATACATCGGTGTATGTGTGTCTATACATACACAGAGAAACAACGAGAGAGGAACATCATTCCTGCTCAGAAGAGTTAAATTACAAGAGAGCTTTGGAACAGCAAAAGGGAAGTAATATGGTTCTTGTAATTGTATAATTGGTGAATATTACAGGACATGTTCTGTAAAATTTGCTCCTATTTTTGTGATGAATTAAGTAAGTCAGAAGAGAAGTAGCAGTTCCACATTTCTTCTATAGGACAGCATTGGTACCACAAAGAACAGGATGGACATAGAGAACTTCGGTTTCATTAAGTATACCTGTGGAATGCCAGCACCATTCCTAGTGCCCTGAAGAAAGCAAAACATATGTTGCTCCCACTAGAAAGAACTTTCATGTGAAGGTCCAACCCATTCGTTGGACCAAGAGTTTCTATGAACCAGTAGAAGGGCTTTGAAGTCAGTCAAGAATACAGTATTTCTGTTTTTCAAAAATGTCTTCCTAATGTAGAAATACTAGTTGTATTGAGTTTACTTGGCAAGGTTTTAGCAGCAGGTAACTGCAGGGGTGGCCTCTATGAGCAGGGCCCAGCAGCTGCCCCATGTCAGACCAGAGCCAGCTCCAGCTGGCTCCAAAAGGGACCTGCTGCTGGCCAGAGCCGAGCCAGGGAGCGACGCTGGGTGGGCCTCTGGGAGAGCAGAGTTAAGAAAAGGAAAAAGACTTCTGCGCAACAGCAACTGGAGAGGAAGGACTGAGACCCAGCCCTGCAGCCTAAGGTGAGCGCAGCGGGAGGGCAGGAGGTGCTCCAGGCAGGCAGCAGCAGTTCCCCTGCGGCCTGTGCAGGGAGAGGCCCCTGGTGGAGCAGGCTGTCCCCCTGCAGCCCATGGGTCCCACATGGAGCAGATCTCCATGCTGCAGCCCATTGAGAGCCCCCGCAGGAGCAGGCCCCGGGCCGGAGCTGCAGCCCATGGAGAGGAGCCCACGCAGGAGCAGGGGGTCTGGGGGGAGCTGCTGCCCACCCGTGGGGGACCCGTGCTGGAGCAGTTTGCTCCTGGGGGATGGATGGATGGACCCCGTGGGATGGAGCCTTGTGGGAGCAGTGCTTGAAGAGCTGCTGCCTGTGGGCAGCCCCCGCAGGGGAAGGACAGCATCCCGTGGGAGGGACCCCGCATGGAGCAGGGGCAGGGAGGGACACTGAGGGAGTGGCGGAGACAAAATGCTAGAGACTGACCACAGACCCCACTCTCCAATCCCCTGTGCCACTCGGGGGGAGGACATAGAAGAGGGTACGTGGAGGGAAGGTGTTTTTAAATTTGTTTTAGTTTCTCATGGCTCTGGTCTGCTAGTGATAGGCAATAAATTTTATTAATCTCCCTATAGTGGGTCTGTTTTGCCCATGATGATAATTGCTATCTTCCTGTCCATATCTTAGCCCTTGAGCTCTTTTCATCATATTTCCGCCCCCTTTTCCTTTGAGGAGGGGGAGTGAGAGAGAGGTTGTAGTGGAGTTCAGCTGCCCAGCTCAGTAAAACCACTACACCAGTCCATGATCAAAAATGACCTGGACTCTCAGGATTGAAAATCTCACTGAAAGTCACCTTAGAAACACCTCTCTGGCTTTTGCTTTTGAAAATATTGTGTCCAAAGAAAAATTAAAGGCAACTAACCCTGTGGAAAGAGTACTGAGGAGCCTCAGACTCCTTGAATGTCACTGGATTTAGAAAGCAGATCTTCTAGCCACACAGTGTCCCCAACTTCCTGCTTACAAACTGTTTCAGCATTGACTCAGTAGGAATAACACCATCCACTGAATCACCCACCCATCTGCAACACCTGCTTCTTCCTTGGCTATTACGCCTTCCCTGGGATGACTCAGTTGAGCTGCTCTCAGCTTGCGAGATGGGAGACCATACCTTGAGACACATGGGCTGAGAGGTATTCAAGACCCCCTACTAATTTCCATCTTTCTGCAACCTGGGACACAATAATCCCTTGTCCACTCCCTGTGACTCCACACAGTTGGGGGTTGTTTTGTAACTTTTCCAACCCTGCCTATCTGGAACACTTTCCTGCCGAGACACTGACTCACTTCCTCTTTAGGAAGCTCACCCAAAATCCTTTTCACTTTAGCTTATAAACTATTATTAACTCCATCTGTAAAGCAAAACTTTACTCATCAGTAGAGCTAGCTGGGAATTTTCCAGTGATACACATTTTTTATTGGAAGATGTTGATTTGTCAAAACATAAATCTTTTTTAGAAACACACCAATTTTGCTTAGGCTTTCATCAGAAAAATTGTTTGCATCCAGAGCGGAATTTCTTGTTGCAAACAAAGAAAGAGAACAGCTCAGCTTAGCCAAGGCATTAGCATTCAGGTCACTGACATAGGAGTAGTAGACTTTTTGGCAAAACAGGGACACAAATTTAGTTTTCCTAACCTACACACTGCCATAACAATCATGATCTCTTAAGACAAAGCAAGTTTGTGGCCTCCCATTGATGTTATTTTATTAAGTAAACAGTCTGTGGTACAAGGACTTGATCCTAGAAACTTCTCTGCTTCACTTCAGAGTTTAACCCCTAGCCAACCAGTAATTCTGAAAATTCACTGTCTTTTTCTCATTTTCATAAAATCATGGAGTCATCAGTTTGGGTTGGAAGGGACCTTCATCACCCTGCCATAGGCAGGGCTATCTTTCACTGGATCAAGTTCACTAGAACAAGTTTACTTTTCCTGAGAAACTTCAAAACATGTCATGTTCTTCCCACTGAAGAGCAGGATGTTTTAAAACCTTGAAAGTAATCACAGCTTAGGAGAATTAACAAAGATTCTGGATCAGTTTTACTAATTATATTTACCAATGCTACTGTACAAAGCCACAGGTCACTCCCTCCACCTTACAAAGACACTGGTTTTAACAAATTTCCTGTATTTGCCTTGGGACTGGAGGGAAATTTCTTGGTGATGCACCTCCAACAAAAAATACACCACTTCAGTCAAAATGTTTTCTCTGAAATGCCTCATAATTATTACATTTCTATGAGGGAGGCAATGGGTTTCCACAGCTGAAGGGCCCTCCAAATTTGATAGAACTTAGATACAATCACACATTGAGATTTTGCTACAGATAAAACCTGTATCATTACCCATCTGTTTATGTGTGTGTGTGTTTTTTTTTTTTCCATGGACTAAAGAAGTAAGATTCAATTGACAAGTGTGGCTCTTTTTTTCTTTATTTTCCATCCATGGCTCAGAATTAATGTATTTCTGAAGGGTCTTGAGATACTTACTTAAGATCAAATTCTAATATTTAAATATGTATTCAGCATTTTACCCTGCTTCTATATTTCTGTCTCTTTGAAAATGTGACTTAGTACAGTAAGTGGAATGCCATTATCAGCCTAACTTTATCTCTATTTTTTATTCCTCTATTATTGGTCATTAGGAATCATGAGACTAATGGAATTATTTCTATTCATTTTGGTTTTATAATCTGTTATTCATCAAGTGTTCCTTACCTTTTTCTGGGCTTCTTATGAGACTATAGGTTGCCTCCTATTTAATGTTCAAGAAGTTCTTGCACTGCTTACTACCATGGTCCTACAAGGGCAAGCAATCTGCTGTCCAGAATCCCTACAAGAACCCATTTGATCAAAAACACCAAGCAGGATGGTTTATACCTATCTGGAGAGCAAAGGCTTTGATTGCCTATACTGTAGTATACGTGGAGTAGTCTACACTTTCTTCCAGTATACTACACTTTTGTAGTTTACAATTTCTTCCAGTACCATTTATTTAACGTTGAGACTCCCCAGTGAGAAAGGGCTTCTTTCTTCTAAGATAACTTCATCATTGAATGGATCACATTTCTAGGGGAATGGCTTGTCATCTATTTCTAGAAAATGCATTCTTTCAGGGAGTCTTGGCTATGGCTGCTTTCCACATGTATGCTGTGTTCCCATGTTTACTGCTAGAACAAAAGGACAAGGAAGAGAAATGTCTGTGCAAATGAAAATTTCAACCCAAGAGAAGAGTCTCAAAGGGTTTTGACTGCTAAGGAATAGGAAAGAAAAAATCCAAGCCAATCTGCCTTTTCCACCCCCTCTATTTGTCAGTTGCTCCTCCTCCTTTAGACTGTCAGATTTCACTCCCATCTACTGTATGGGCACATAAATCTTGCCAGAAATGCTTCACTCACTTAACACCTACCTGCTGGAGCTTAGATTTGGAGAGAGAGGAAAAAAGAAAAAAAAAAAAAAAACAAAAAAACAAAAAAACAAAAAACACACAACCTCAAACCCTGGCAATTCTTATAAATCACAGTGTTGCTAATCTCTTTTCAAGAGAGTCAAATGTAAAGTCATGTTCCTTCTTGTGAAAACATTACTAGCCTGTGGGTGTCAACACAGCCTTCTTTTCCAAGAAATCTGTTGCATCCCACAGCGACTCTAGAGAAATTGCACTCTGATGACAGTGAAGAGAGGCTGCTAGAAAAACATCACACGCTAGTTCCATACAACAGCAACCTCAACAAGCGCTTGTTTTTGTAAGATCAGCTCTCTCCAGTTTCATGAAAAGCAGAACCAAATTTCACAGATACATTTTAGTGGTTTTGTTTTTACATTGTCATTGTTGTGAGCTCTCCCCTCCACTCCAAAGTCACATTTTTCAGCTTCCTTATTCATTCCATGCCAAGAGGCACTACCCCATTTCTTTACAGCTCTCACAAAGAGTAAACAGCAACTTCAGCCACCTGGTTGCTACCTTTCCATGACCTTCTGCACCTTATCTTCTCACAGTGGGACTGTTTCTTCCGCTGGGGTCTCCTCAGCATCAAGTAGAAGATCTGTCCGTGGCAGCTGTCCTGTTTCAATAAGGTCTTGTCCACTAACGAAGAGATCATCCTGGGTCCCTCAAACCACTGCAGAAGCACAGCTACTTATGAAATCCTGGGGAAAACCCTTATAGAGCAATTTCCCAGGTTAGTGTCTGGAAGGTGTCCACAGACCTCTCGTATGGAAAGAGCCTTTGCTGGGAAGCATTTTTACAACCAAGTGAAGGAAATAAGAGATGCTTAATGAAGAAAGGGTAGAGTGTCAGGCAGTCAACATCCAGTATATTACTGAAGGACAGCACCCATGAAGTACTGTAGTAGCACTTCAAGTCACGTGGAATATGAGACTCTTCTATATTAAAAGCAAGTTCTCCATTATTATTCATCTTTGAACTCATGTGCATGTTGAGAAGAATGATAAGCTGGTCTGAGATCCTTCGAGTTCCTGCACTAATTGATCTCAATCATTGGGTTTTACAATTTGAGTGTGTGTTTTGTCTTCTTGCATTCATTTAACTGGGTAGAGAATTAAGTTCATATATCTATTTGTGTGTGTTTGAGTAGTGTCTAAAGCTTAGACCACAACTTTGCCTTTGCTGTATTTCTGTCCAAAAGAATGACTCTGTGTGTGACAAGTTCATATGAAGTCATGGGGCTGTCTGAGAATGCTTCACTCTAGACGACACTTATCCTTTCTGATCCTCCTGCCCCCCTCTCAGCAGTTACCCTGCTGCCAAAGAGAAATCAAGACAACACCTTTTCAGACTGCCCTGAATAAGCAATAGCACATACCACACTCTGTGTCTATCAGCCTATAAATGCACACCTTAGGCATGAACAGGCAAAGCTTCATGCCTCACAGCCTTTAACGGGTGAGTTTGCTGGCTGACAGATGTACGTGTCACCCTGTGATTCTTCATTACAGGAGGGTTTGTTAAAAAATACACGACTTCTGAGCTACAAAAAAAAAAAAAAAAAAAAAAGAAAAAGAGAGAGAAAAAAAAAAAAGAACTTTAAAAGAACTTTTCAAATGCAACTATTCACATGGAAGTAAATGCCTATTCAAAAAGATAAGAGGTAGAAATGAGCTGGTTGCACTTAACACATTGTTCTTCACTTTCACCTCCAAAACAGCAGGAGGAAGAGGCTACCTCCTACGCCTCAAGTTCACCTTCTCACTTCATTAAGCAGTGGGGAGGTCTAGGGAACTGCTGCTTGAGTGTTGACTTTGGCAAAATCTCTACCTTTTCTCCCTCCTTGTTTTTGATTCTCTCCCTCACAGATTGCATCTTGAAATCTCAAAACTCAGGTAAAATCAGCACAAAAGCTGACTGAGTGAAGTGGCTCAAGGCAGTGACCATGCCAAGGACTTCCTGCAGCACCAGCCTCCCCTGCTCCCTCAGCTCATCTCAACCACCCTCTGTGGCATCCCTGTCTTGCAGTTCTCTCCCAAATTCCTTCTCCTTTGATGCTCCAGAAGTCTGGCAACTTCTGAAAATAAGGCAGGAAAAAAGGAACAGAAAGAAAAGTCACTGGAAAACAAATGAACCAAAAGACAGGAAAAAAGATTAAAAAAAAAGTAAAGGAAAGAAAGAAAAAAATATTCATATACATGTACGTGTTTCAAATTGAGTATTTGAGAATTTGGAAGAAAAAAAAATATTTTTTTTCCTATGAATCCTATGAAATCCTGATCCCAATAACAGCATTGGCAAGCTGGCATCTATTTTGTTCTGGTTCATTAATATGTTCTGAGATGTGACAAGCCATATCATGATTTCTTGGCAAGGCAACATCCAAAAGGCAGTTCTCTGGGTAAATCATAGCTTCAATGACATCACATGGTACTGTGATAATTTACACCACACAAGGGCCTATTCCATTGTCTGAAATCCTTTGCCCATCACATTACAGTTTGTATCCAAGTCAGCTTTACTTTTATTGTTAGCATCCTCGTCATTTATTATTTATACTGCAGCAGAAACTTGAAGTCACAGTCAGGATGCAGTCTGCAGAGTGTTAGATGCTGTAACAACATATGCAACAGTATTCCGAAGAGCTTTCATTCTTACTCTGCTGCTGCTTGACATATTCCTACACCAAGTCCATCCAAATAGATTTTCACCAAGTGCTTAAATGGCTGAGCTTTGGCCAAGAAGGCACCATGGAATTACTCATAGTGGCAGGCTAGATGAAATGTAAGCATCACCAATTCATCCAATTATTTTTCAATAGAAGCTGGGGCCAGAAGGGACTTTGTATGTCATTACTCTTGATATTCCAGACATTCTTGTTTTGAGTTTGGTTCTGTGGAAAGAAATAATAGTTTGTTTCATTGACAGCAGAGGACAAGTAAAAATTAGCACATTTTATGGGACATAAAAAAGTCCATTAGAAAATGATGTTTAGAGAGAGACATTTTTCATACTACAACACAACTCTTCACCATGTTTCAAAATAAAATATTGATCAAAAGCATATGACTATGCTTACCAAACATTATTTTTCAAGTCTTCTGTAAGTTCAGGGAGATTATAAGGGAGCAATATTGGAATGTGATGGAGAAAGTCGGGAGGAAAGTAGTGGTAGTTTAAATTAAATCTTTTTTTTTTTTTTCTCTGTTCAATGATGAAGTTAATAATGGCCTATCATAAGTTGATTTTGGTAGTGCTTTGTACTTCCATGCTTCAGTTCACTTATTGCTCCTGTACAATGTACTTCAGCCCAAAACCAAGCCATAAATATGGGCACCTCAGGAATTCTGGATTGCTTGAAATCTGAATCCCGATCTCTGTTCTGTACATGAGCCAGAACAAAAACCTAGATCTGCGTGCCCTCAAATACTAGTGCTTGACTTGTGGGTCCACATATCCTAGACTGGGGCCTCTCTGCATCAAAAATGCAATTATCATCCAGGGGGCAAGGGAAGGACAATCTCTTTTCATATACTTAAAAAATGACAGTGGAACAACTTAAGCTGTTTCCTAAATGCATGTGCAATTGGTCTGGAAGAGATTCTGTAAACAGAACTATCCATGAATCCAAAATCTCTTTAAATTTTTGTTGTAACTTGAGTTAAAGTTCTGGGTTATTCAAATTTATGTGAAATTGAGATAAACTTCCAAGATTCAGTCACTTTTAATAGCACGGGATACAGACTTCTCAAACCTGCTGTGAAAGCTGAAACTTGGGCCAGTTTTTCATCCACAAGCTGAGCTTAACATCAGTAAAGAAGACTTTGTTCTCTTCTCTCACTTCCTATACTGTGTAAGGGGAAAAAATGGGAATATACAGGACAGCTTAAAAAATTGTTTCCGACAAACATAGTCCTTTCACATGCTGGCACTTCCACCTCAATCAGATGCATTGTTTTGTACATTTATATCCTGCATGAGTACTCCAGACCTGCACAGGAGATGCACGGCCTTCTGACAATTGGGGCTGCCTTCAGAGGTGACCCAGGGATCTACTCAGCAAAGCATTTGCCTGCCACTCGGCAGGGGCTGAGCGTGGCTGAATTGGCACCTTAACCCGTGCAAAGCCACTGCTGCCAGCTCCACACAGAATTTTGCTAACTCCCTGATCCAAAGAAAATATCTCCAGCCAAAAACCCCTCCTGGCCTGCAAATATGTTCAGGCATACACCTCTGTGCTGTAAATGAAGTATCTGGCGTATTGCAAAACTGTACGGAAGGAGCCAACTGGAACAGAGCAGAGCTAGTGCTGGGAGAAGGTGTCTGAGCTGTTGAATTTAGTGACTACACATATGTCATATCCAAAGGAGCATTACACATTTCACTTTAATTGTCATGTTGGTGGGCATGAATTTATCACCTGGCCTTTTGATACCCGATAATGGGTATTTTGAGGAGGACTGCTCTAATTGCCTCGTGTGGAAGACAGCCATCTGTAGTCCTAATTGCAAAGAAAAACAAAGACCTTGTGCCATCCACTGACTTCAACAATGAGATGTAAAGGACTCAAGATGTCCTGTTTAGTTACAGTAACATAGTTAATGCCAGAGATTTGTGCCCAGACCACATCTTTTCAAGTCCAGGCCAAAAGAAGTAGGGCCAGGCTTTGAAACTGATAATGAGAACTAGCCAGAAGACTGCAAATTACGGGTGTCTTTGGGTACACAAAATATTTCTAATGGTATTGGTATGCATATTTTAAAAATTTAATATTATGCTGCTTCTGTTTGTTAGATTTCGGCCCTTTTTCAGGGTTGAAGTAAGGGGAGAGAAAAGGGGGGAAAAGAAAATTAATTAGAGGGAATTTTACATGTTTCTTAATGAACTAGGAGAGAGACCAGACTCCTTGTCATTTGAGGCAATGAAAAGACCAATGCATCAAATCTGGGCTTTCATCACAAGAGTCAGCTGATACTGAGAACTGAATGAATGAATGAATGACAGTCTGATTTCTGCTCTTTGATACACATACATTCAGTTTTATTTCAACAGAATATATGAGGTATTACATAAAAGTAGCCTGAAATGATGAGGTAATCCTAAATTTCCTCAGATAGCAGTAGTAGAGCACCTACCAGTCCTGAAATGCTGTGCAATGTGTGTAAAGCACTGTACCAAACCTTTATTGTGCAGAATTAAATATTACCACCATTTCTAGATTTTGCTCTCTGAAGAGGCTGTCAGAGAAAGGCAGAAAAGAAGGCTGGATGGTTCCTCAGAAATCATGGGTCTGTTATTTTGCTGGGGACATAATTCGCTCTCTATGCCTAAAAGACATGTATCTATCTCATCCGGTATCAAAAATACCCAGCATAAAGTATCTATTTAAGGTCTTGTTAAACTCAGCACACTGTAATGCAAAACAAGTTCGTAAATGTGAAGACCATCTGTAAGGTCCCACATGCCTAGTAGGACGTGAAGGTATGGAAAATCATGAGGGGCAGCACCTGGCCACGTAAGATGTGGGAGTCCCTTCTAAAAACAAGACTTGCAGCTGAACCTTGCAGGCAGAAGATACTCCTCCTAGTTTGTCCTGAAGAGGCAGCACTTTCCCTCTCGTAAGTCTGAGCGTGAAACAAGGAATAAAGCTTTAAGAGGGGGAGAAAAGGGAACATAGCATCATCTCAAGTGTAGCCACTGTCTGTATAGCAGTCTGTTAACTTTATTTCACACTTCCCATGTGTGGTGCCCATCTTCCACACATTGTCCATGTGCATCTTCCTACCTTCCACACATCACTGCTTAGCAGGCCCTTCACTGCTTGTGTCCAGCTTCTTGGAGGTCATTTCTCCCAGTGCCCCGGTGCCAGCCAGCAGCACAAGCCCCAGGTACCTCTGGGAAGCACTGTTGAGTCTCTGCTCTGCAGCTTTTAGCTCAAAAGCCTGCTCTGAGGCATTTTATCTGATACCCTATATGGAGGACCGTTGGTGGAGCTGCTGAATTCTCCTGTTCTTCTTCTCCCCTTTTTGAAATCCTTCTTAGGAGAAAGCATCTTTTCTGTTTACAGTTAGATGAAAGGGGGTCCTACAATTGTTCTTTTTTTTTTTTTCTGGATGGTAGTAGAAAGAGAAATTTATTACTCAGAGGGCGGTGAGGCACTGGCACAGGCTGCCCAGAGAAGCTGTGGGTGCCCCATCCCTGGAGGTGCTCAAGGCCAGGCTGGATGGGGCTTTGGGCAGCCTAGGCTGGGGGGAGGTGTCCCTGCCCATGGCAGGGGGGTTGGAGCCAGGTGGTCCTTAAGGTCCCTTCTGACCCAAACTGCTCCATGACTGTATGATTCTTTGATAAAGAGCTCTCTGCCTCTCAATCTCTGAGTCACTGAGTTTACGATAATAAATATCAAACTCCACTTTAGGAAAATAGAAGACATAAGAAGTGTTCAAAACAGTCGAGAGGGATAGATTATCACATCAGTCTTGGCAATACTTACAATTTTCCAGGAATTGAAACATTTCATGTGCGCAACCAACTTACTATACAACCCAGAAAAAACAAGTTGGCCTAGCTTGGAAAAATCTCATATGCTTCAAGGTATTTGTCTAGGCTCACCAAGCTCATTTTTGGTTTTACTTTAAAATTCTACAAGGATACAGAACTAACCACACACTAGCTATTTCAGACAAGGCAATGTGGTATTTAAAAGTTTAATATTGTAATCTTAAACCTGTAACCTGGGCCTGCTCACCCGAATACTGTTTCCTTGGAGCCATCTTTTATAAGAATCTTTGGGAACTACTTTTTTTGCTGTGCACAGATCTTGTCCTTAACCTTGTGTTTTGTATACAATTTTTAAAAAGCTAAAAACAAGTGATATTTCTACTTGTTTATGCATAGTATATAACCCAAATATATATTAAAAAAAATGAAATATCCAAGCAGATGAAAAATGCCAACCTAGATAGAAATACTACTTTCATTTGAGGATTTTTTATTATTATCTATTTATTTACTTGATGACACTGTATTGGTATGAGAGTACAAGTACAATTTTAATGCTCTTCCAGATGAGTTTTATGTTTTTTGATACACGGCTGACAGAATATTCCTTTACAGAGAATGAAACAAAAACTGTTTTATTTTTCTCCCCTGCACAGCCTCTTTCTTCCAGAACACTACGAAGATGACCAAATGCCTCTGTCTGATAACTTGGACAAGTCGCAGAGAACCATGCAGCCTGTACATCCCAGGTAAGTTTCTGGATCTGCTAGGGTCAAACCACCAGCAGATGCAGTTGGAGATGAATTATGTTCTAAGCAATCTCTGCCCATGTCTTTTTTTTTTTTTTTAATTATTATTTATTTATTTATTTATTTTCAAAACAGCAGTTAAGTAACTGCTTAAGTTAAGCAATGGGACACATACAGTCCTGTTTTCATCCCCAGATGACTTTGCAGTTTGCCTAGGGAGCTGTCTGTCTCCTGCCCTGCCTAGTCTTCCCTCTCCTCCTCTTCTTTCTCTCCCAAGCCCTGCTGAAGTACAATGTTTCTGTGCAAAACATGTTCCCCTTGTTTCCCCCCATGGCATACTGGGTGCAACATAATTCGTTTGCATGATTCAGTTCAGGAAGAGCATCAAGTGAGAGACTTGAAGAGCTCCATATGTTTAACCTGTCAAAGAGAAGATTGAACAGCATTTTATTATAAGTACCTTATGTACTTTAATCTAGCAGAAGCCAAACATGAATCAGTATCTGGAAGTTATATCTGGACAAATTCAAATGAGAAATAAGGAACAATGTTTCAAGATAGTGATTAATTATTTGTGCAGACTACCACATGAAGATGTGAATCCTTTAACTCAAGCCCAGGTGCCTTTCTGGGAGACATGCTTTAGGCAAATACAAGATGCTGAACCCAGGATAAGGGTAGCTGGGTGAAATTTTCTGGAAGTCAGACTACCATTTTTTTTGGCCTTGAAGTGCAGATATCTACTAATCACCTGGTTTTAAATATGTTTCTCTTGAATACAAAGGGTTCAAAGCGGAAAACTATGCCAAAAGATTAAAAAGTAAATCTGTAGTGTATACCATTCAAAGCTGGTAAGCCACAAGAAAAGATTATAATATTCTCTTCACCATGGAAACATAAATATACTGAAAAAATCAAAATGTTGGTTGTTTTGTGATAGAAGACAAAAAGGGACACGAGTGCTCTGAAGTGAGTTGTTAAAAAGGAAAAAAAAAAAAAAACAAATTGAGGAAATCTGGGTGACTGTTGCAGGCAGAGCATATAAAAACCAGGGAATCCTGTAAAATGCAGTCTGTAATTGCAATGGAAGAAAAGCAGCAAACTCAAACATCAGAAAATACAAAATACAGCTCTTGGGAAAGATACTGGTAAACCCTGAAGACCACACTCAGAAAGTGAGGCAGGCAGCTACAAGTTGAGGAGAAAGGGCTGTAAGAAGGCATGACAAGAAGGAAGATGATTAAAGAAAAAAAAAAAAAAGTGTTGTTTTTATTTTTTTTAAAGTTGGGTCATACTAGACTTATGGTATTAAAAAAAAAAAAAAGAAAGAAAGGAAAGAAAAGAAAAAGCCATTTCACAAATCTGAACTTATTTTAAAATAACTCACTTCTCCTGTGATAGCGTGAAGTTGTTGGTGACTGTTTTTCAGGTTAGCAATATTTTCTGTTGCTAAGACACAGATGTGATTTTCCTGATTGCCTGAAACTGGTTTATCAGTAAGTATTCTATTAGAAATAGATTCATAAGCTGACTGGCTCACTGTGGTTATGTAAATCAATGTCACAAACGTGAGGAGATACATACTGGGAAGGACAGCCATAAATCCAAGGCCGGTGTTTGGGTTTCTGGGAGAACAGAAACGTCCTGCTCCAACACTTATTGTCAAGTGTCCTTAATCAGATGTTTTAGTGGAAAAAACCTATGTGAATACAGTGCTTGACAATACAATACATGCTGTCAATAGTCTTCCATTTCTGGTGTATTTTCACTCTCCCTCTGGTGAACATTCTTCCTCTTTGCATAGTTTATCCCCATGCCCTTGCATGCTGTTTCTTCTTTCCCTGATGTAAATCAGGAGTAAGTTGAAGTAAGGGCCAAGGCTGCTTTTGCTCTCATCAGCTTCTGGGAGGACTTCTCAAAGCCCACGATACTTCAGCCTGTCACTGGGTGGTAATGGGCACCAGGTAAAACCCTGCAGCTTTGCCTTTGTTTTCTTCTGAGAGAAAGCAGCACTTTTTATTATCATCTTTTATGAAAGCAACTGCAGCAGTTAGACAATATTGAACGCCTTGAGGGTTGTTTGCATTGGGCAAAGAAACTGGTGCTGGAGATGGGTGCTTTGTGCAAGGCTGATTATTGAATGAGGACATCAGGAGCCCTGTTTCCCTGAACACAGCATGGACAGTAAATAGGACTGAGTTTCTATTTCAAGGCTCTTTTCAGCCAGCACAATCCGTAATACAAGTTCTTTTTTCCTTGGACTCTCTCTCTCTCCACAGCTTTATCTTAGTAGCAAATGACAAGTATTTTTTTTTTTTGTGTCCTCATTTTTCATCTCTCTGTTCCTTTTGCTGCAGATAGGACATGCTCACTCAGCTGGTATTAATTCAATCCCTAGATCATTTTGTTCTCTATATTTTCATTCAGGCTACCATCTAGATGGTAGCTCCCATTGTGTCTCCCATCAGAAACAAAGAGAGCATTAATCTGTCCACTGTTTCACTGACTAGAAGGTATTAGGTTCACCAAATCCAAAGCAGAGATGTGACTGTACATGGCTCAAAGACAAGGTATGCTGAGGGCCATTCACTTGTCAAGATAAGCACACTTCAGCTGTAACTTCCTTGGTCTCTTTACTTGAGTTGCTGGTATGTGTAATGGCAAACCACTAAGGAGAAGTTTGTTTCCTAATACAGATAAGTTTCAAACCAAAAACTTAATTTTCTGGAAGCCATGCCTTACCAGTTTATGTCCTCTTGAGATGCAACTCTCTAAGATTGCAAAGTCAAAAAAGGGGAACACATCCAATGTTCTGGAAGGCTATGCCTAATGGATAGGCAGAGAGTGAGCAGAACCTCAATAACATCGATGATAAGGTGAGGTATGAGACACAGAACAGAAGAAAGCACGTGCAAAAGCTCCATTTCAGTTCCTATCTGAGCAGAAATCACTGCTTTGTTTGTTACTTATTTTTCAGGTTGGTTTGCAAGGGGTTTGTTTCCTGTCAAACACAGCCTCTGCATTTTGAAGAGACCTCTTAAATCAGACCTGTGATAAAGTAGGATATAATGCTGAACTGTCCAAATGCAGTTTTTTAAAAATCAGGTCAGAGAAATCCTGTCTATGAAGAGGGTCAAACAGCAAAAAGGAGAGGGAAAAAAGAGAGAGAGAGAGAGAGAGAGAGAGAGAGAGAGAGAGAATGAATGTCTTTCCTGTTCCCATTCAGCCTGAATAAGAAGGGGAAAAGGGAAGACAGAACTAGAACAAAACTATTTCAGGCTCCTTTATGACAGACAATCTTTGTTATTTACATATAAAACCAGACTGGACAAAGCACTAAAAATACATCGAATCTCATTGGGAACAATCCTATATCAGCAGGGAAATGTAGCAGTTGACATAAGTGGCCTTTTTCTATCATTAGCCTCTATGATTCCATACCCATTTCATCCACAGCATGTATGTTTCTTGCAAGTCTTTCTGTAATAATAGTACCAGAAATACAATCCACTGCAGCGCTCGTCCTCTGCACTACTGAGGAATGGTCTCTTTTTAATGCTCGTCATATTGGTATGGACACTGATGACAGACACCCTGATGCTCCTCTCTATTCCAACAGTTTTATATCAGCATAATTCAATTGGAAAAAAAAAAAAAGTACAAGCAGAAAATCTCATGCAGGTTTTGGGGTGATTTCTACAGACAAGAATAGATGACACGTCATGCTACAGAACTCCTGAGGAAGACAAGCACTGTTACCTGCCATTGACATACTCACAACTTACTTATCAGACATTAAACAACTGCCATGACTTTTCCACTTTCTTCTAGTTCTCCAGGTCTGGAATTATCTGTCCTGATTATACTAAAGGTATCCTGTCAGTGTTGCAGCAAAAAATATTTTTACAGGACAAATTCCCCCTGCCCTGATGATAATAGGGATATTAATTACCGAAAGTGTAAGTCCTAAGAACAGTCTCAGTTAACACCAGATTATTCCCTAATGTGTTCTCTTGGAAGGCAGAAGGCCATACATGGTGTTCACACATGTTTTACACCCTTCCAGCACTTACATAGCATATGCTGTTTTCTGTTTGAGGTCACCACTTAGGTGAAGAGTCCAGCTTGTTTAAGTATGTGAATACTCTAACTGAAGCCAAAGTACTCAGGAAATTTGTTCAATCAGTTTTTTTGTTGTTTCAAGTGCTTCCCACTGAGTTTATATGAAGATCACCTGTGATGAGGCTTTCTGGTTTCTCTGTATTATTGAAGAGCTGACCTGGCGTGGCGTGCAGGTCTATCCAGGTAAGTATCGTCTAGGTAGACGTTCCTCTCCGCACTTTTAGCTTCTCTTGGCAGGCCAGTGGATTTGTTTCTTTCTCTCTGGGTTTGGTGTGGACAGTGCTCAGGGGAAGGGGCACCTCTGTCTGGCAGACATTTCTTATTGCAGATTCTCTTAAGCACATTGTGCCATCTGAAGGTCAATCCAAATAAAAATGACTGTCTCAGAAACATTTTTAATTCCGAGCCAGCATAAGTACAACTCAAAGCAGAGAGGTGTTCTATGCACAGATTGACCAAGAGTTCACTTAGCCCCTTCCCTCAGCTGGAAAAAGATGACAGAGTTACAGTCGATTGCCTTTAACACATTAATCATGAACTCACTTTGGTTGTTTCTGACCCAGTTGTATCGGTTTAATGACAGAATAAAGACTACTCCTCATGAAAGCGTACACTTCCTACTCAAGCTGTCTAGTCTGTGATGTTGAGCATTCAATTTGACGGATGATTATTGCAGTGCTACGTGCATGGACGGGTGTATCAAATGCCTGCCACTTCCTCCACTTAGGTTTCAGATTCCGGGCACCCGTCATGCCACAGCTCCACAGCAGGAGTAGCAGCCAAGGCAGCTAGTGAAAAAATCCTGAAATGCTGTGTTTTACAAGCTGAAATACAGAGTGATAACTTCAGGAAGTTTGTTCATGCTTTGGAGAGGTGATTGAGGGAGGAAGCAAGTGCATGTGTACAGAGCAAGTGGATTGTTTAAGCCAACAGTCCAGAAATGCAAAGCAGGGATACAAGGTCTCTTGGAAGAAGCTGAAGTAGGCTGTACTCCTTCATAATCAACATGAACAATGTGGGTGTTCAGAATATCGCCAAGTCCTAGATTTTGACACAAGATTTTAGGCCAGCACAAAAAAAACATCTGTTCAAATTCATCTTCACCAGCACTTCTGTAGTGTAGCAACTTGCCAGTTGCATAATAAAATGAAACTGGGCATGTTGCCTTATGTTTGGCACTTTGGTTTATTTACATTTTGCGTAGGTGCCCAAACATAATCGGGCAATGATTGATGAGAAATTCACACTATTATTGCACGTTCTTAATTTATTAGGGGTTCTTGGACAACTGAGACATTGTCACACAAAAACTGAGAAAGACAGAAGGCTTTTTTAAGCCTTCTTCTCTAAGCTAATGAGATTTGTGCATTCCTGCTGTATGTGTATTTTTAATTATGTAGAAACAGGAGTACCTGGCAATACTTTTTGATCCTGTTCACCAATTCACAAGAAAAAAAAAAAAAAAAAAAAAAAAAGGAAGAAGGAAGAAGGGAAGAGATGTCAAATATACAACTTTCAGCCAAATTTATAAAAACAGAGAGCAAGCTAATTAAAATCTGCATTAGAGAAAAGAAATGGCAAGAAGGAAAGAAAGAATGAAAAACAAAATGTCTAGCTATGGAAAAGACTTCAACTACAGTTTGTATCTTTGTAAAATCAAGTGGTTCTAACTCAAAAACTACAATAAATTAGGTTTCCTTTATTCCAAGTGCTTGGGGAGTTACTTGGGATTTTGGTTTCTTTATGCAATGACATTTTCTTGAAAAATACTCCTTACACATACTACTCAGCTATGTATAAAGGGACATTAAAAATGTGAGTCTGGAATATTTAAAGGGAAAATTAATGAGCAAGAAAGGGATTCTGCTGCACCAGTTGAACTTCACCATCTCCCTTTCTTTGGTATCTAGAGAAAGTCCCATTATAAAAACAAGAAAGCATGACACAGTAAACCACTTTTTTCTTTTCCTATTGAGAGCCTCAGACATACAAATGAGTTCTTGCCAGATAGCAAGTGAGATTGTATCAGTTCCAAACAACTGACTAAATAAAGTAATGAAAAAACAAGCAAATAAAAAAATGTAGGCACCTTGAGAGTTCTCTCAGCTTCAAAACTGTGGAGATCATTTTGCAGAAGCAAGCTCTGCTCTTGGGTTACAAATGTTTATGCCAAATTTCAGTTCAAAATGCTTTTGTCTTTGTATATGTGTAAAATTATTAATCTTTGAAAACTGGGATTTGTAATAATGGAATTATTGACATTTTCTTGGCTATAACTTTGCAGATGTGATGCTAAGGACAAGAAACATTCCCACTGTTTGATGAAAGGGGTTTCCAGGAAACACTAACAGTGATTATTCTTTAAGCAGAAAATGTTTCCCATCATCTGGCTCTAGATGACTATAAATACAGAACTCAATCTCATTTTTATACAGTATTTCTACAGTGTAAGAGATGTAATGATATATTGCACAGGTTGCAATGGAATGCATATACACAGTGAGGAGATTATAAACAAAGTTCATATGCACCACAATTATGTGCGTTTTAAGCAGTGGTGTGAAGGAGAGGTCCACAACTGCACTTGTTGCCTTGGTTAATGCAGAAGGCTCCGATTCTTGTGCTGTAGCTAAATTGTTTTAGAGACAAACATCAATATGCAGGCAAAGGATGGAATCAGTATTTATTTGCTAGCATAAAAGAATGGTTACTAAAAGCAGACAAAAGAAATGCTACCATTTCCTTTTTTCCTCAACAATGTCAGTAAGTGTTGTTCTCACCACACCACTGCCACCCCATCCCCCTTCCTCTCATCTCCAGGTCTGGAATATATCAAACAAAACATTGACCTTTCCCTTGTAGAACAGGGGTGGTAAGGAGCCCTGACAGGGTACTGCCCTGTTTGTGCTCACAGCCAGACTCTGCTCTCCTGTTCCTCTGAGACAGAAATGAGCTGTGAGCCCACCAGGAAGGGTTCAGAAGAGGTAACCAGTAAAACCTTCATTGTTAGGGGAAACAAATACCTTAGAAATGTCTTTACTCTGCAGGAAAGTGTGATTCAACAGGCACTGAGCAAGCACTGGTGTAGGTCAGACAGCCCAGCACCCTCTTCAATGGGGATAACAGCTCAGCCAAGGCACCAGACTCTCACCAACAGGATTGCACTTTAGCAGCTATGCAGCTTCCCACACGGAGGCAGCAGGACTGCCAGCACCTCTGCAGTGAGCTCCAAGCAGTGAGTGCCTCTGGCATGCTCATGGTCTCTGGGCAGCAAGGGTATTCTGCACACTCCAGGAACATGGGTCAACAACATCCTCTAATATGAGGATCACAGAATATCCCAAGTTGGAAGGGACCCACAAAGATCACTGAGTCCAACTCCTGGCTCCACACAGGACCACCCACAAAACAGACCCTATGTCTGAGAGCCTAGTTCAAGCGCTTCTTGAACTCCAGCAGCTTGGTGCTTTGACCACGTCCCTGGGGAGCCTGTCCCAGTGCCCGACCACCTTCTGGGTGCAGACCCTTTCCCTAACCCCCAGCTTGACCCTCCCCTGTCCCAGCTCCATGCCGTCCCCTCGGGTCCTGTCGCTGTCCCCAGAGAGCAGAGCTCAGCGCCTGCCCCTCCGCTCCCCTCGTGAGGGAGCTGCAGGCCGCCATGAGGCCTCCCCTCAGCCTGCTCTGCTCGGGGCTGAGCAAACCAAGGGGCCTCAGCCACTCCTCATATGTCTTTACCTCCAGACCCTTCACCATATTCGTAGCCCTCCGTTGGACATTCTAATAGTTTTATGTCCTTCCTTGTATTATGATGCCCCAAACTGCACACAGTACTCGAGGTGAGGCTGCACCGGCATAGAGCGGAGCAGGACAATCACTTCCCTCAACCAGCTAGCAATGCCATGCCTGATGCACCCCAGGACACAGCTGGCCATTTTGGCTGCCCATGCACACTGTTAACACATATTCAACTTGCCATCAATCAGAGTCCTTGGATCCTTTTCCATGAGGTTGCCCTCCAGCCTCTCATCCCCCGGTCTGTACTTATAGCCAGTTCCGTCTTCCCTTCCCGTTTAGGTCTGGCCATTTCATAACAACTTGGGAAGGGAATGGGCAGAATAAACCAGATAAACCCCTGAGTTGCTGGACAGACAAAGAAGGCACCAATTAAACGGACTCAATTTGAAAGTTTATTTTTCTGCTTTCTTTATATTCAAGAAATAGCTTTGGCCTGAATCAGAATGCACTTGCCCATTACCATCTCTGAGTACCCAGGAAAGTGCTTTCCTCCATCCTTGTCCCATCCTGCTGCAGGATTACAGTCATTCAGTCATGTGGAAGCCATTGCCTGCCTGGGTGCAGCATGAGACAAGGCAACATCAGGAAAAGAGTGAAAAATAAAAACTGAGAAAGTTAATAATATATAATAATAATACCTATATTTGTATAACCAAATCTGTAATGAGGGTAAACCTTCATAGCAATAGCCCAGCACTGGAAAATTATGCACCTTTGAAAAACAGATTTCACCCTCTGGCTATTCCCCACTGATGATCTGCATTGCAGATTTGCAGCAATTTTTACATAAACAGAGACTTTCACAGCATCATAGCAGTGTCTGTCTGCAAGCAAATGACCACACTGGGAAGCAGGAGTTGTGAGGCTATCTAATGATTATATCAGCATAGATGTGTCATTGCTGTTTTCACAAAGCATCATAGAGCCTTGCACAAAGTCATGTGAAAGTGAGTGAGAAATCAGCTGAATCTAATAAGAAAATGGGATAATTAATATGAACTCTGCGAGGAACTGTTTGTAAAGCAATACTCAGGGTTCTCTGTTCAGCAGCTCATTATTCAACCGAGCCCTAGTAAAGCTTCCCTGTCTCCATGGAGCACAACGCAAATAAAAAACAGCTTCATTTTCCTCATCCTGTCCCTGAAGTACACTATTTAAGGTGATCATACTTTTCCTTTTTTTTCACAGAACTTTTCCTCAATGTGCTTATGGGCACCTAAGCTGTTATTAAACGTGCTAGCTGAAGAAGTGGAGGCAAGCTAGCCAGAGCTGCTTGGAGAGGGCAGCCACACTGCCCTCTGGCTTCTCCTGAGTCTGCTCAAAGAATGAGGAAGCGCACAGATCACAGATTTCTTATGAGACATGGAAAGTGTAGGTGAAGCAAGTTCTACAAAGAATTTCAAGCTCACACAGGGAGGTTTTCTTGGAAAGAAGCTTTCTCTTTGAGTGATAATCAGATAATCCCAGCATTGGCAGGAGATATGGAATCTCACCCACCCCCTGACACTGCATTGTTTGCAAAGGGAAATTTCAGTGAGCAGAGAGGAGAGAGGAAGGAGGAAGAAGAAGCATCAAGCTGGCTGCTGCTGAAGGGATAGGTCCAACTTGACATGATGCACTGCTGCTGCCACAAGTCAGCCAGTATTGATTCTGCCCCACTGCCTACCTCAGAGCATGGTAAATGCTCTTCCTTTCCCTACTGCCAAGGACTTGTTTGCTAATGGACTGCTGACAGATGGATGAGAACATTTGTTTTATTTTTCTCCTTTTCTTCTCTGCATTTTTAAAAAAATCCCCATGTGAAGAAACAAATGCCATCCGTTCATCCATTCCTCTGTGATCTAATGAAATGTGGGCATCTCCCTGTTGATTCAAATAGCCCTTTTCAAAGTGAAAAATTAATAATAATGATAATAATAGTAATAATAAAAGCAGCTGTGATCTGTTTTGTGAAATGGAACAACATGACATTAGGCTTTCTTGTATTTGGTGCAAGAAATCCAGTCATATAATGATCTTGGGCACATCAGAGCTGTGCTCCATGTCTGCTGATAACCAACAGCAAACAAGAGACTACTGCATCAGTAAGGCAAGGACATGTAATCATTGTGTCCAAGGCTTTAGCATAATGTCTAGGTAGGAAACCAAGGCCAATACATGAGCAAAGACATAATTTAGCTGCAGGGTTGCACAGTGATCTTCCATCTTTATTTCTCTCCCTTTTTTTTTTTTTTGTGTGTGTGTTCATAATCACATTGACTTTTCTTCTTCTACAGGTCGTTCAGAGATGTCCTGGGCAGCAATGCATGTGCCCATGCAGGGTGCTGAACGTTCAGAGGCTTGTACCCATCTTCAGTTTGGTGGAATTGCTATGCACAGGCAGAACATCTGCCTAGGATCCAGACTTTCCAGCCATATCTTCTTTCTCTGCCCAGAAACTCTGTCCAGACATGATCTGAAAAATACATGTCCATTTGGCCTGGATTTGTAGATATTCAGCAGTCCAGAAGGAGTGATATTTCCAGTCAGAAAATGAGACAAGATCAACAAAACCCAGACACATGACAGCTGTATCTCTTCCAACACAGATGGACTGGATGCGTACTCCCTTGGAAGACACTTTCATCTTTATACCTCAGTTCCAACTACTTTTATTATAAACTAGAGCCCATTGTGTCAATTTGCACTTGTTTCAGCAAATTTCAGCTCAGCCTTGCTTCTAGGCTTCCGTTTGTGAGCCCTGACAGTCATCCAAGGAAACTAATCTGTGTTGCCTGACTGCAGGGTCTAAAAAAATAAAAGAAACCCCAAAAGCTAAGTAGTGGTTCACATGCAAATGTGATGCCTAAAAAACATGTAAAGGATGTCCATGTAAGGAAAGAGAATTAGTGACCAATCTTAAATCCATTGCTGATGATGACTCAAAAATGAAGGAACAGGAACACGGATCAAGTAGATAGTGGTTCCTAAAATGTTCTCTGGAACAGCAAACCACACTGAGGAATCCAAGCACTGCAAACGAGGCACTAAGCTGCAGTTTGACTAAGCTGTCCTGAAAGTGGCTGGTATGTTTGCAGCAGAAGAGATGCTTTCCGGGAGCATGTAGCTGTCACTCTACTCCATCAGAAAGGCAGTCATAATGATAAGGAAGCAACCTCCCTCCCTACACACACCAAATAACAGTTCAAAATAAAAATGGAGTAGCTGGATGGTTTTTTTTTCCATTTTTTTTTCCTCTCAGTAGCCACATAAGATATATTAGTAGGATTTTGTTTGTTTTTCATTCGTGTCTCAGTGACATGCAAAATTAAGCATATAATTCCAGTCAGGCTAATGGCAGCTGCCTTACAGTTGCGTTTTGTTTATGGGCTTGTTGTTGTATGGTACATAGAAGATACTGGTAATAATCCCCCCAAATTATGTTTTTATGATTTGGAGTACTCCATGTGTTATTTATGTCAGAATCAATAGAACAGTTTATATGACAAAAAAAAAATAAAATAAAATGTTGCAACAGTTAATTCAAATACAGAAATTTGTATGCAAGTGGAACTGATCAATCCAATAAAAATGATTGCCAAGATTCCTGAGTCTTACAGAAATACTTTCAATAAATACATTTTTAATAATAATAATAATAAAAAAGGAAATTGAGTATATAACAGCATAGGATTCAAATGGAAGCAAACCTTTTCTGAACAAGTGAGGAAAAAAATCTACACTTCAATTAAAGCCTGCTTTTATAAATTTATTGAAACAGTATGGATATTTTCGTAAAGAATAGTATTTATTTTTTAATTCCAGATTGTTCACTCAGATCCCTTTTGTCTATGCAGTTGTTTGAGGGAGAAGTATCTAACTTCATGGTAGTTTCTTCCTAGACTTAGGCAAATAAGGCACGTCTTTAAGCTTGTACTGATGGATCTTCACAACAAGATCTTACTGCTTTCACTTGCAAAGTGAAAAACCCCAGGCCCTAGCTAAGGTAGAATTTGTAGAAAGTAGTAGTCTCTCCAGCTAGAAGCCCTTGCTCACCTTTTCTGACATTCTAGGAATATTTGTTCAGAGAAGAGACACATGGGAATAGTGTTTCCTTTCCCTCAGCACTCCCTTAACTCATCAATGTGCAGTCAAATTCAACCTAATGCAGGTGAGACTGTAAGAAATCTTGTCTTGTGTCAGAACAGCTCTGAAATGGCAGTCTAAGAAGAAGACTATAAAAAAAAAGAAAAAAAAAAGAGAGGCAATAGCAACAACTGTCTGCACTCAAGAGAAAGTCAGCCGTCACTGGAAAGCAAAGCACATAGTTAGCTGGTGCTCACTTATGTCAGTATTAGTATAAAAGAAACCGAGCTTCCACAGAAGGACAGGACTAATTCCACAAAAGAAGAGGACAACTTCAGATTTGGGTGATAAAACTCTTTCTTTCTCCTGACTATGGCAGGGGCAATTTGATACCAGGACTGCTCTGTTCTAGTCATTTTTAAATCACAGTTGGTTTCATTCTAACTTCAGAGGTAAGGTTATGGCATAACTGGGTACATGGTGGAACAGTAATTGTTACCTGCAATGTGCCATGGCCTTTCTGTGAAGCACAGAGGCACTTGCCTTACTGCAACTATATCTGTAGCTGATCAGAGGCAATAACACTGATGTTCATTATGCACGTGATATCTGTTGTCTTGCTGTACTCAAACTTGTGTTTTAATGGCCTGCTTACACATCATCTCTGGGTAGATGGGGAACACTTGCCAGAGGGTGCTCACATCATGAGATAAAATGGTCATTCTAATGCTCAGGCACAGTTTTTTTGTTTTTTTTTTTTTTTCTTATGCTATAGATAGATTCAAATGAGTGTCTGCTGGCTTGCCAGATAGAAATAAACTTCATACATTAATAATTGCTCATAGAGAAAGAAGTCCTCACTTAAATTTCTTAGACAAATATATTGGCTTCATAAATAGTTCCCAAGCTATGATCTGGCTGGAGGTATTCAGTATATATGGGATCAGTTTTTGAAATTGTAATTTCAGAATATGGGCTCACCTTTTGCCTGAAATGTATAAACCTGTCTGTGAACCCAGATAAAACATCCTCCAGTTCATTCACGTCAGCTCCATTGCTTGTTGGTGAGAAAGGCAAAATAGCCTAGTTACAGATCTGATTGTTGTGGAAGCCATTTCATAGAATCATTAAGGTTGGAAAAGACGTCCAAGGTCATCTAGTCCGGTAGTCCACCTACCACCAATATTACCTCCTAAACCATGTGTCGTGGTTTAACCCGGCTGGCAGCTAAACACCACGCAGCCGTTCGCTCACCCTCCCCCCTCCCTCTCTGGGACGGGGGAGAGAAATGGAAAGTGAAGCCCGTGAGTTGAGATAAAGACAGTTTAATAAGACAGGAAAATAATAATAACAAAATAATAATAAAAATAATAACAATAATAATACAATGGTGATAATAGGAAAGTAATAATAGTATGTACAAACAAGTGATGCACAATGCAATTGCTCACCACTCGCTGACCGATGCCCAGCCTAACCCCGAGCAGTCCGGCCCCTTCCCCCCAGCTAGCCACCCCTATATATTGTTTAGCATGACGTCAGATGGTATGGAATACCCCTTTGGCTAGTTTGGGTCACCTGTCCTGGGTCTGTCCCCTCCCAGCTCTTACTGCACCCCCAGCCTGCCCGTTGGCAGGACAGAGCAAAAGGCTGAGATGTCCTTGGCTTAGTATAAGCACTGCTCTGCAACAATTAAAGCATCGGGGTGTTATCAGCACTCTTCTCATCCTAAGCCAAAACACAGCATTCCACCAGCTACTAGGAAGAAAATTAATTCTGTGCTAACTGAAACCAGGACACCATGTCACTAAGTGCCACATCTACCCTTCCCTTAAACACCTCCAGGGACAATGACTCCACTGCTTCCCTGGGCAACCTGTTCCAATGCCTAACCATTCTTTCTGAGAAGAGGTTTTTCCTAATATCCAACCTGATTTCTCCCATCTACAGCAATTCCCACATCTCTAGAGAATTATGACTATTGACTGTGCAATAATTACACTGACATGAACAAAATCATGGATCTGAGACCTCCCCACCACAATCACAAACCCATAATGATGGAGACAAAACAAGAAATGTTGCTACTAGTCACCATCAGACAGACCTAGGCTTGCGTATTTGCAGTGTATATGAAATGAATGACCTTTGGTGTGACACATGCTTAGTCATTAATGCACAAAACCCAGTCATCTACTTCTCCTACATTACCAAACTGTTTTCGTATTCCAGAAAAATAAGTATTCCTATGAAGTCATTCTTCCCAGGCTGCTCTCTCTTTCTAGATTTTATCACTTTCAACCTGGTACCAAAACTTTGAACAGCAACATAAGAAAAACAATCATTAGAGACATATTTAATTAACCCCTAACATTTAGACTCACAGGTACAAAAGTAATCATTCCTGACGTCAAGGTTGCCAGTGACATATGGCAGCATAATGTAGGTCTGTGTAGAACAGAAAGAAATGAATGTCTGAAATGAGTAATCAAGCTCACAGTGAGAAATAGGTGCAGTAGTTTGGAAGATGAGATTAACCAGTTATCTTTTGACATAACAGTATCATTTTGTGGGCTATTTCTCTATCAGGGAGAGCCAGAACAAATTCAACAGCCTGACGTTGACCATAACCAGAGAGGAATATGCCCTTGCTAAAAGTATTTATTTCCTCCTCTGAAGCTTAGTGATGTGTTCCATGAGATTCAGATCCAATGGAGGATCAAGGGGGTTGTATCTGACGTCAGTTTCACAAAAGCAGCTTGGAGAAACACTTTGATTTTATCTTCCAAAAGAAAAAAATGTTATTACAAGACCTCAAACTCCACTTCCACTCATGTGTGCAGTAACTCATGTCAAAGTGTTACCAATACACATTTGATTTTTTTTTTTTTTTTTTTTTTTTTTTTTTGTAATTCTAACAATGTTTAAATTTCCCAGATTTTCTGACAGTAGGATGTTAGTTACATATTTTTCCATGGAATTTTTCCATCAGAAAATTGTGCCTCTAAAAAGCTCAAGGTTCTATTTTTGTGAAATTTTAAAGAGGAAAAAAGCTCTCAAATCTTCATTTCAAGAAGGTTAGTTTCCTCATTTTGACCTGCAGGTATATTGCAGATTACTGTTTTCATGCTGCTAATAAATTTAAACATTAAAAAAAAAAAAAAAAAAAAGCTGCAACTTTATTGAAACTGATACCTGGTATTTCTGACATAACCTAAAAAGGTTTTGTGCCAATGATTTAAAATTGTGAAGTTTTATTGTGCTTTGGAACAAGAAGACTCATTGGCGCAGTACCATAACATTCCCTAAGGGAATCATCCACATTAACCACAAACACAGATAAAAATTTCTCAAGAGCAATCTCTATATGTTTTGCTGACCACAGAACATATGGAGGTAAGATGTCATGCATTAACCCATTTAATAAATGGTTTCAAATTATTGAAAATACCAAAATTAAAACTCTAGATTCAAAACCCTGGAGCTTGGGGAGCTGCAGATGGAGAGCTGAGACCCAGCAGCTACTCGGTGTTCCACAGCCAGCGCTGACGTTACGATGCAATCATCTGATGTGACAGGGATCATATGCATTCCCAAAAGCAGCTCCTCGGGCTTATAGTCCTTGAGCAGTCATAAAAATAAAATGTCTCTTGAGACATTTCAAAGATAAGGTTGGAGAGAAAAGGGCCATGTGGTTTGCAACGCTCTTAGATAAATCCAAAGTAACCCTCTCCTCCCATGACGCACCAAGATCATCCATAAGGCATCCGGTTCTCTTCATGGCAATGGACAGCCATGCTGCTCTATGGGAGAAAAATAGAAAGAAAGTACTTGAGGCCTTGCCACTTTTCCAGGAAAATGGATGTTTTCATGAAATATGCACCTTTACCCCTACGTCAGCAGCTTCTACCCCACAGGAGGATGGCCTCCTGTCAACATCCTGTCTCTGTCAGAAGGATCACAGACATTTTATGGAAGATTTACACAGCCTTGTCAGTTTGTGCCTTGAGGGCATCTGGTGTTTAGTCACACAATCCTGTGAAGGAGGCCTATTAGGCCCCCATTCTGCCAAGTTTGCTGCAATTAGTAGCGATGCTCCTGGGATCATGCTCCGATATGGCGTTTTCTGTTCCTCTGCCTTCCCTTTCCCACTTGGACATCCTCCTCCTGCCCTCAGCAGTACCAAGCGCCATGGCAGGGGCCATCAGGAGAAGGCAGCCCTGTGCTGCCCCACCGGAGCTGGTGGTGCTGGTGGGGCCGTGCCATGCGGGTGCCCCCGGCATCAGCCTGGCGGCGCTGCTGGTTGCAGGAGCAGGGTGCGGCAGGCAGGGCTGAGGCGTTTGATCTGAGATCAGAGGTGGGGAAGGAAGCGAGGCCTCACTTCAGTTCCCTTGCCAGCTGGGGTGGTTCATCCCTGCTCGCACCCGCAGCAATGAAAATCGACATTTACATAACACGGGCGGTTCACCTTGGAAGCACTCTGACGGCATGAGCAAGGCCTGTCCTGGCTGAGGTGGGGGGGACACCTTGTCTGCCAGAGGGGAGCTCCTCTCTTTTTTTCTGGGGGGATGGCAGCTCAACCCACCATGAGGAGCTGAGGATAACACAGCACTGGGGGTAGCACCCACTTGCCTTGGTCCTTGTTACAAACAAAGAATCCCCTAGCCACTTAGGACTGGAAAAGCTGATTTAAAGTGGTCCCAAAGCAAACCTGTCATTTGCCCCCTCCCACATCGCACATAAAGAAAACCTTGAAATGTTGTTCCTTTTGCTTTTCTTTTCCTTTTTCTTTCTTTTTTTTTTTTTCTTTTTTTTAATTTTATTTTTCCATAATCCAAATATTAAGTCCTGGTTTTCTTACTTCTGCTATAGGGATCTTCAGAGGGCTGGGAAATGTGGGGAGCTGTGGCACTGCAAGCATCAAGTAGCAGAATCCTGAGCAATGGGAATATATTTCATGTGAAATGCTGCTTGTGTTAACATCTCTTCAGCACAAATGCCTGTAAAAACACTCAAGGGACGAACTCTCTTTGTGGAAATTTCAATATCACTGCCTCTTTCTCAGAAGGCAAGAAAGGATTCCTTTCCATAATGGGAAGGAAAAAGAGTGCGACATTCTGGATATTTCTGAAGGAGAAAAATAAACTTATACTATTTCAATAGAAGTCTTTAAAATATCAACATTATTTGGAATGTGGGCTATATGATAAATTTGTATATACACATAGATTTATCTACATATATGGAGAGAGATATGCCTCTATGCTGTGTGTAGATGTGTCTATATAGACAGATGGAGATATTCAGAGTATAAAAAGGAAGCACACAGTACAAGTGTTAGGGGACAGCGTGAAATATCATAGGACACTGGACTAAAAATCACAAAACCTGGAGTTAAAGCTTGGCTATTCCACTGAGTTTTGGTATCATCTTGCAGAAAGCACTTTATTTTCCTGTGTCTCTTTTTCACCGCTCTTCTTCATCTGCTTACACTGTATCTCTGAGGACTCTCAATTGCCTTGTGTTTGTACAGAGCTTTTCACCATGGAGATCTCTAGGTGCTGCTACCATAATCCTCAGAGGTTCAATCCAGTTCTCTTTTAGAGGTCTGTCGGTAAATCTGGGAATGCAAAAGAGGTAAGTACATTCCCCATAGACCTAACAGCTTCCAGATTGCAAGTCTAACAGTTTCAGTTTCCTCTAATTTACAAATGACTGTACTTTGAAATGTCAAATTTCAGAAACATTCAAGCAAAAAAATATATGTCTAGGTAAGATTTAGAAACAAGCAGCAAGTGCTTGTGCCCTTATTGATCACAGAATTTCCCATTCTGCACCTCCGAACTAAATCAGTAAAAACTTTTTTTAACAAGACCAAAATGAGAAGGTTCCCACGTCAAAACAGAACTATCAAGACAAGTGGGTTTTGCAGCACAGTCCTGGCCAGCAGGCTGATTTAATTGAGGCTGGTTTAAAGAACTGATAGTGGGTAGGATTTTTCATCATGACACAAGTCTTTTTGCTGGTATATCTTAGGAAGATGATTCAGTAGGATTCAGCACCAGCTATTAGCTAGCTAGTATGCTTATTTAATTATCATTAAAAAGGAGAGAGAAAGTAGGAGTGTAACTGTGCAGCAAGCTCTTGCTAAGTGAGCATCAGGAACCCACCAGAGTCACCCACCTCCTGTTCTGTTACCTAGGCAGGTAAGCTCCAGCCTAGTTTTTTGGTGGAAGTGGTAACTTCCACCAGCCTTGACTGGGTGTGGATGGAGACATTGGTCTCTGAGTTCTTCCAATGCCCATCCTCAGAAGAAAGCATCAGAGAAGTAGTCCTCCACCAAATGAGCCAGTTACCTAAGCAAGAGCAAGGAAGCAGTAAGGGAAAGAGAGAAGAGAATGGTTCACTTATATAAGTATTTAATCCCCAGTAACAATGTGCACATTGAAAGACTTTTCTATTAGATAGGATATAGAAGAAACGGGGGATTTTATTTTTTCTTTAATGGATTCTTTCTCAATGCAAGGAAAGCAAAGATAATGGAGCATTTACCCAACTGCATTCTGCCCAGCTATTTTCCATTTCTTAAAGGCTAAGGTATTTGAAACCTAGTGGTCTGACTATGACTATGGATTTCGTATTATAACTACTTTAAAAATCCCTTCAGGTATTTAAAATTTAAGCTGTCAAAGACAGTGAAGGTAGAGTGAAATTTGTTTGTTTTTACGTGTATGTGTTTTTGATAGGGGAATCAGATGTTCATTGTGATTCAGCCATGATGCTTATTAGAGCACACTGGTTAAGAAAATGTACTATCTGCAGATAAGCAGCTCAGATCTAACAACAGACAATTCATTCTGTGTATTGATTGCTCCTCTGAACATCTTCTGTGAGGAATGCATTTTCTCCATAAAATAAAGAATAAAAAACTAACAATATGTATCTTCAAAACAGTGATTGTACATCACTGAGTGGGGAACGGCATAGATCAGTTTTTCCACAATACACAGAGGGAGACAAATCATTGCTTCTACTGGAGAGCTCTGCTCGAAGTGTCATCTGCATTTGCTTTGTGGTTTGATTGAAACATCTTAATTTCTCTTGGAGTACCTCCTAAATTATTTTTATTCAGAGTAACTGTAATATCACCAAATGATATAGGCAAAAAAGGAGCTAGCATATGCCCATATCTTTGTGTGCATATAGATGAATATGTATGTTCTGAATAGCAATATATAGTGCCTTAATGTAAGAGGGGATTAGAGGTTAAGATAACACACATCAGGGGGAAGAATACTACCTAATTTACTGATACAAAATGTATTCATTCTCTAAGGCCAGATACGGTGATGAAAAAAAATGCAAGAAAAAAAAAAAAAAAAAGAAGAAGAAAAAAAAAAGCATGCATACCCTGTATCTTACCCTACCTTATGGTAGCTTCTATGATGAAGACCAAAAAGAAACCATCCAAAATTCCACCCAAGTCTCAGCCTAATTCAGAACAGTATGCACGCGCTTATCAGGTTAAATACATTTAAAGTGTTGGCAGTAGCCCTCTGCAGAGCTCGAACTGGCTCCCTCATCTGTCTAGCTTCTACCTCCAAGCCCACTTTCAGCCATGCTGCTGGAGCCCTTCTCTTGATGAGCTTCTCTGGAGCCCCCAGGCAGTTCCTGCACCTGCTCTGTAAGGGACTGCTTGGAGCAGCTCATCAGACAGCAGCCCTGACCAGCGCAGTATTAAGTAGCTCGCTGCTTGAAATGAGTTTAAACACCCAAGGAGTACACTCAGGGAAGCGTCCATACCCCTGCCTTGCGAGCCAGACTGGGAGCAGAGGAGCATGGCATCAGGGTGTCACCCTGGACACCTGAGCAGCTTTCATTCCAGCTCATGAGGGTGCCCAGCCTGAGGCCAGGACGTCCTCTCCTTTGCCAAAGGCAGGAGGAGCTTCTTGGCAGCTGAGGAAAGAGGGAAAGAGCCAAATACCAGCATGGGAGAAAGAAAGCAAACCTGTGGTAGCTTCCAAGAAAGTTTTGGAAGGTGTCAACAAACTTTGGTGAAGAATTCAAACTTTTTGCCAGAAGCAGGACCTCCCCTGTTCATGGCTGGGTGCTCTTTCCAGGCTAGCTTCCTGGTCTGCAGGCCAGCACACACACAGTCATCCTCTCCTCTGCTAGAGCTCTTCTCAAAGGCAGCCATGAGAGCGAGGCCTTTGCAGACACTTTAAGCGTGCCAGCTTTTTGTGATAGGTCTGTGTTGCACAGAAGGTTGGGCAGTAGGGGTTGGTCGCTTGGTCACTAAAGCGAGATAAGACATTTTCACTGTAGCCATCCAAATCAAACACCGGACTCTGTTCAGATAATCTCCCTGCTACTGTCTCACTTGATTAACAGCACAGCGGAGCTTGAACTGAAAGAAAACAAGACAGCATGAGAGAGAGAAGTCCTCCCTTTGCTTTTAATCTGCTTTTTTAACAACTTTGTTTCTCCACCATCAGCAGCACCATATTCCAGGCAGACACAGATCCCCTGGTCTATCCCCCACTGCCTAACTGCCCAAGTGCACTAAAGCCTGGGGCAGGGAGAAAGAGCTCCCACAGTCCTCCGAAAGAGAAGGGACGGCCCAGCACCAGAAGCCAGCACCTGCTTTGAGACTCAGGTGATCTCACCCAAAAAGAAAAGTTAAGCAACATGTTGGGGAAAGAACCTACCTATGAAGAGTAGGGCATACAAAAGTAAATAAATAATAAATAAATAATAAAATGACAAACTGTCTTTCAGATTAACTTTTCTAGCTTGTGACAGGGTTCCTAACAAGCACATCTCACATGGAAAGACTCCAGGAGACCTGGGGAATGCATCTGTGATAAACGCTCTGTCTGAAGGTCAGAAAAAGACCAATCTGCCACCAGGACAGGTTCTATTATAGAAATAAATGTGAAAAGATGGCAAAGTAGCTGGGAATAATTGGTTTTGAGGGGAAAAGTTTTGCTACAGCAAGGTTTCTCTTACACTTTTATACCTGAATGCAAAAGTTTTTAAGCAGTTTTTGAGAGGGTCCTCAACTCTTAATGTTGTTACCAGCCAAGCTCAGCTTAGTAGGATTTGGTGAAAAAAAGGTCAGGGGTGTCCCAACAGTGATATCCAATCCCTCAAACTGATGCTGACATACATAACACCTGAACATCCCCTGGCCAGATATGTGATGGTGTGCGGAGCATGGAAGACCTTCTGACATCAAATTATTACCAGTACTCTAAGGAAGTTTCACTTCCAATATTTTCTGTGTCCACAATAAGGAAATTTTAAAAAATCCTCCTTCTTACTCTTAACCTTCTCCCATTTTTTTTGAGTTTGGGCAAATGGATAACTAGACAAGAGATGCAGGGCACAGTGGAGTACCTGCCAAGAGTGCTAGCAAGCACAGTTAGAGGGTGAGTCTCCCACAGCTGAATAGCTGGTTTTAAGCCAGCTCTTTCAGCATTAGTACCACACAGAGCAAAAAATACAGTATTAAAGTCCTTTCTCAGCGACATAACAGATGTTGTTTTCAGTGTTTTCAGCTCTGTCCCTGAGCTCCCCCTGCAACTTTTCCACTGACCTTCTAGCATGACCTTTGTAAACCACTTCACCATTCTGTTCATCTGCTTCTCTCCCCACAGTCTGTGTTTGGACTGTAAGCCCTGCTTGGTAGTGAGGGTGCACCTAGTAGCCCCTTATATTCTGGGGAGATTCTAGAGACCCCAAGGGACTGGTTTGGTGGACACGATTTAGTCTAACTTGTGTTCTGAGTGAACACAATCACGAAATCATTAAGGTTGGAAAAGACCTCCAAGATCTTCTGGTCCAACTATGCCCCTACCACCAATGTCACCCACTAAACCATGTACCTAAGCACCACATCCAACCTTTCCTTGGACACCCCCAGGGACGGTGACTCCACCACTTCCCTGGGCAACCCATTGCAATGCTTGACTACTCTATCTGAGAAGAAATTTCTCCTAATTTCCAACCTGAAATTAAAAGCACTCATATGTTTTAGGCTTTTATAAGCTTAAAATGGCCAAAGTTGAGTTTCTACAAAACTGAGCAACTAGTTGCCTGTGCAAGTAGATGAATCAAGGCAACTACGGGCCTTACATCCATCCCTGGTAAGGTGATGGAGCAGCTAATCCTGGAAGCCATTTCCAGGCACATGAAGGTCAAGGAAATCAATAGGAGCAGTCAGCATGGATTCACTAAGGGAATGCCTGACCAACCTGAAAGACGTCCATAATTAAGTAACTGGCTTGGTAGACTGGGGAGCAGTGGATAATATCTACCTTAACTTCAATTAGACTTCTGATACCATGTCCCATAAGATTATCATAGAGAGTATGGGTTGGATGAGTAGACCACAGAGAGGTGCTGCTGTCCAGAGAGACCTCGACAGGCTGGAGAAATGTGCTGTCAGAAACCTCCTGAAAGTCAGGAAGGGGAACTGTAAAGTCCTGTGCCTGGGGAAGAACAAGCCCAGGCACCAACACCTGCTGGGGGCCACCCAGCTGGAAAACAACTAGGCAGAAGAGGACCTAGTGGACACCAAATTGAACATAAGCCATCAACCTGCCCAGTGGCAAAGAAAGCTAATAGTATCCTGAGCTGCATCAAAAGAAGTGTTGCCAGCAGGTCAAGGGAGGTGATTTAAGCTGCGGGCCAGGAGCTTCTGAAGTCTCCATCTCTGTATTTCGAAGGCTACAGTATTTGGTGCGTTCAAACGCACAACGTTTTTACCACCAGCTTCCAGACGGGGGTGCCAACGTGACACATCGTTTGCTGTAACCTGTGCAACCGACAAAAATATTGCCATGTTATGTCATGTCTTGAGTTGCTCAGCTCTTTCCTTTGTGGTTTGGTATTATAGCTAAGCTGATCTATTGACTAACTGGTGCTGAGAAGATAAGTTCTGCCTAGAAAACTGGAGACAGGTTGTATGATTCAGCCATGTTTAGCCATAAGATCCTTGTGAATGACCCAGCTCTGACTAATCATCTGCTTTTCTTGAATACCAAGGCACACCTCAGTCTTCAGTGTGTTTTGTGGTTAAGTCTCTTCCTGATCTCAGAGAAGGTAGAGGAGGAGGAATAAATCTTGGAAGGGAGGAAGGCAATACATCATGGCTCTTCCTAAATGCTACCGACTTGTGACACCAAAAAACAGATGTGCCTGGTATTGAAATGGGGAAATTTGGCATTATCCTATTCCTCTCTTACAGAAGCACCACTATGATTAACATAAACTTTTCATTATCAGGCAGAGAAACATCCTGAATCTATACCTCAATGAGGCGAATGGGTCACTTCACATGTCTTGGAGTTATGGTCCCAGGCTCTCTGCAGATCCATCTGTCTTGCTTACCTTCATTTCCTGTTTATGAGGTTTTCTTTCCCAGTCACAGCACTGGAACCCTGTCTGTGTTGTTAAAAGACAACAGAGATTCCAGAGATAAGCTAGTAGCTGAGGAGAAAGACACAGCTACAGTAAATTGGCATGTATAAGCTATTACCAAAGTTGCTTCCAGTAATTTGCAGCCATTATCACAGCACCTTAGTTCAGTCTGGGAAGTACCATTACTAATGCTAGTCCTTGGAAAAAGATAACAAAAGAGATGAGCAATTCGCCAGCTCATATCTCCTTCATCCCAAATCCACCTGTTTAAATTCATCAGAGCACTGGCAAGCAGCTTTGTGCATTCAAGCCTTTCTACTGAAGTTCAGAAGAAAATGATATAAGACTTAAAATATAGGACTGATATTTTAACTCTGTAGTCATCGTTTTGACTGATGTTTTCTGTATGTGTCCCCTGTTGAGGAAGACTCCTCTTAAGCTTCTGCATCATCTGTAGAAAAGAGATTATGCTGTTATTTACTGAAAGAGGTTATAAAGATGCATATAGGAAGAATTTATACTGAGCCTCTGAATATCCTCCATTTAGGGACACTGGTGCTGGAAGAGATCATTGTTCCTCACCCACAAACCAGCTGCTTATCACCACTTCCAGCCAAAGGCTCCAACCTCCCTTGGTCTGCTAGCATGTGAGCCCTCTCCAGCCTTCCTTGTTCATAAAAACCTGGTGTGGTGGTGTCATACTGGTAGATAGGTCAGCTCTACCACACCACTTTCTCACTCCCCCTCTGCAAGAGAACAGAGGGAGAAAATATGATGAAAAAATATTCCATCGTATTTCATCAGGTTTGAGATAAAGAAAGGGAGATCATTCACAAATTGCTGTCATGGGCAAAACAGACTCAACATAGGGAAATTAAAATAATTTATTGCCTATCACTAGCAGACTAGAGCCATGAGAAACTAAACGCAAATCAAAACACCTTCCCCCTATGCACCCTCTTCCAACTCCTCCCTCCAAGCATCACAGAGGAACAGGGAATGGGGTCTGTGGTCAGTCTGTAGCATTTTGTCTCTGCTGCTCCCTCAGGGTCCCTCCCTGCCCCTGCTCCCCATGGGGTCCCTCCCACGGGATGCCGTCCTTCTCCAACTGAGCCTGTGGGGGCTGCCCACAGGCAGCAGCTCTTCAAGCACTGCTCCCACACGGCTCCGTCCCACGGGGTCCATCCATCCATCCCCCAGGAGCAAACTGCTCCAGCACAGGTCCCCCACGGGTGGGCGGCAGCTCCCCCCAGACCCCCTGCTCCTGCAGGGGCTCTCCATGGGCCGCAGCCTCCTCCAGGCCACATCCACCTGCTCCACGGGGGCTCCTCCACGGGCTGCAGTGCCTTGCCATGTAAACCCAATATACATGACTGTTCTTAAACTATTTTGTTTTATAACTTCAGGTTGTTTTGACCGAAGCAGGCAAAAGAAACATCTCTCCTGGCAGAAGGGGTAGTGAAAAGCAGCTGGAGGAGACTCATGATGAGTCACTTCTGGATGCAAACAGAGCTGTTGGCTTATCCTGTATCAGGTTTGAATCTATCACCATTCAGAGGAGTCATCAGTTTCAAGAGGCATCCAAACTGTGGTGAACGAGATTGAAAAAATGGTTTGTCACAATCCCAGCAACAACTAGTGGGCTAGGGCTCACATCTGAGCTTCACTTCTGGAGTATTATGGGCCTTATACCCAGAAAACTGTAACCATGATCTTAAGCCAAATAACTACTGATATCTAGTAAATTCTTTCCAACTGCTGTCTTCCAGACCCACTTCTGCTATCAACAATAAACAATATAGAACTACAACCTAGCAATAAATGAACAAAGCAAAACACCATTCTCCTCTCCTGTCACAGAACCACGAGACTCCCAAGGCAAGATGGCACCTTTGGAGTCATCAAGTTCAAGCCCTTGCTCAAAGCAGGATCAACTACAGAAAGTTGCTCCAGTACGTGTCCAGTCAAGTTTTAAACATCTGCAAGGATGGAGATTCCACAGCCTGCTTGCATAAGCTGTTCCAGGGCTCAATCACCCTCTTTCAGTAAAAAAAAAAAAAATAAATAAATAAATAAAAAAAGTATTTTTTCTTATATTTAAATGAAATTTTTTGTATATCAATTTGTGCTCATTGCCCGTTGTCCTTTCACTAGGCACCAGTGAAAATAGTCTGGCTCCTTTCTCTTTGCACCCTCCTTTCAAGTATTTATAGACGTTGATAAGATCCCCTGGGCCTTGTCTTCTTGGCCTTTCCTCACTGGAGAAATGTTCCAGTCCCATCATCACTCTAGTGGCCCTTTGCTGGAGTCTCTCCAGTATGTCCATGTCTTTCTGGTACTGGTGAGCCCAATACAGTATCTAGTACTCCAGATGTGTCTCACCAGTGCTGAGTAGAGGAGAAAGATCACCTCCCTTTACCTTCTGGTGATGTTCTCTGACTAATGTAGCCCAGGAGGTTGTTGGCTTTCTTTATCACAATGACACATTGTTGGCTTATGTCCAACTTGGTATTCATGGAGACTTCCAAGTGCTTTTTTGCAAATCTGTATTCTAGCCAGTTGGCCCCAGCATATACTGGTGCATGAGGTTATTTCTTCCAAGGAACAAGGTTTGGCTTTTCCCTTTACTGAACTCCATGAGGTTCCTGTCATCACATTTCTCCCTCCTTGGAGATCTTCAAAATCCACCTGCATATGGTCCTGGGCAACCTGCTGTGGGCACCCTTGCATGAGTGGGTAGGGGATTGGGCTAGATAACCTCCAGAGGTCCCTTCCAAAATCAACCATTCTGTGATTCTGTGATTCTCCAACCTATTGACACCCCACTGAATGACAGCACACAAATATCTGGTGTGTCAACCACTCCTCCCAGCTTTGTGTCACTGGCAAATAATCTGAAGATACTCTCTGTTCCCAAAATTCAGGTCATTAATGAAAATGTTAAACAGTACCGGTGCCAGTATCAACTCCTGGGGTGCCCCATTAGTGACTGTCATCCAGTTGGACTTTGTGATGTTGATCGTACTCCCTCAAGCTGTTCAACTGAGCCAGTTTTCAGTCTACCACATTGATCACTTATCTATTCTGTACTTCATCAGTTTGTCAATGAGGAGGATATTATGGGGAACAGTGTGATAAGCATTACCAAAGCCAAGACAAACAACATCCACAGCTCTAATCTCATCCATCATGACAGTCATCTCATTACAGGTGGCTATCTGGTTAGTTAAAAGTGAGTTCTTTGTAAATCTATGATGGGTATTCCTAGTCATCTGCTTGTCCTTCACATGTCTGGAAATTATTTCCAAGAGTATTTGTTCCATCACTTTCCCAGGAAAAGTTGTGGTAAGGCTGACCAGCCTATAGTTCCTGGATCCTCCTTCATACCCTTCTTATAGATAAGAGTGACGTTTGCTTTCTTCCTGGTCTCAAGAACCTGATCCTATAGCCATGATCTTTCAATAATAATTGAGAGAGGCTTTACAATAACATGGGACAGATTCTTCAGCTTTCTTTGCCCTGTTAACGACGGCATACTGGGTACACAGACCTGTATAGTCTTTTGTAGGATCAGATAAAGGTGAGTTTAATGCTGATGTAGAGTGTGCCATTGCCCCTTCTGCTTTCTCAATCTTTCCCACAGTCTCCTCCCTGTTAATCTGCCTGATTGAGAGCAAATCTGTACTCCTCATCTTGAGCACCTACTGATATCTATGTCAGAATCTGAAAATAGGATTGCAGCCATTTTTCATATACTTTAACCAGGGCAACCTAGATATCTTTGATATAGATGATGTTGCAGTCATCAAAGTGCAAAGCACGATGTCTGCCAAACCTACCTAAGTAGTTCTCGTAGGTAGTAGTTCTCTCAACTGTTTTATCAGGTGCAGAGCTGCATAATTGTTTACTAATTGTGATGGACCTTGCAGAATAAAGAGGCTAGTGATAGACGATATAGAAAGAGATAGTTGGGCATTTACAGTGTGTTAATGATGGAGAACAAAAAGGAAATACTACCTTTGCTTTTTGTCACATTGATAACTGAATCCCAGATAGACGGCCTGACTTGTTTAAGGCCCTGCCGTAGGACTGTGGCAGAGCTAGAACTATGTTCAAATTTCCTAAATGCCATTCAAATGTTGTAGTCAAAGCACAGTGACAAATTGTCATCAGTTTTCAAAAATATTAATGATTTCCAACACCAGATTCCTGGAAGTCCAGCATAAGGCATGTTGAAGATACCTGGTTTTCAGAACAAGAGTTCTCAGCTGGGACATAGGAAAACTTAGCCATACAAAATTAATAGTTGCATTTAAAATTCTTGGACAAATTCCTCTTTTTTTTTTTTTTTTTTTTTTCTATAGCTGCAGAACCTGTAATTCCACTGTATTAATATTGTTCTGTTGTTTTTATGTTTGTTTATGGTCTGGGGCTGACTTAAGAAAGATAAATGAGAAAAGCACTTTGCTTCACATGCCTAGAGTGCTCTTGCCATTAGTCTGTTATGCATACTTGAATACTAAAAACATTGACCACGTTTATCACTAAGTAGAACCTGAAGGCCGTGATAAAAACAAGGAACTACAGTATTCCTGGCTATAATTTTTAGTTGCCATGGTGATATATTTGGACAGTGAATATACTTGTTGGTCTCTCTTCCCTGCAGCGTGGCACACAGAGAGAACCACGCAGTCTTTATTTGGGGGATCATTCAGCACATTTGGTAACTGCTTTGCTTGAGAAGGAACAGAAGGCTGGACCACACATGATGCTTCAGAAAGTATTTATAAGATGACTTCCTTGAGTTGTAGTCAGGGATCTGGGACTGATGCAGTTCCACTGCCTTCCCATGTCCAGTTCATGTGCCACATCAGCTGGACAAGCTGCATCCCTCCACGTCCCTGTCTGCAGGATGGTGATAATGCTGCTGCTCTCTCTTACCAGTGTTGCCTGTTTATTGAAGGGTGCACTGTCTCCTATTTTCTATTTACATGTGAACATTCATTCTTTTTTGGGTTCTAGCATCTATGTTGTAAGGGTGTATTAATATAAGGGCATAATTATTATGGAGCTATATTAAAATAGCAATAAATGACATTTCTGCACAAGAATCTAAAAAGAATTGAAGAAAAGTGAGCAGAGGGTACAAGAAATTCTTCATTTGCTTTGACCTATGGTAGCTGAGAGTGGACACATACTTTGGTGTCTTCTCATGTATATACTCAGAGGAAGCACAACCAAAATGACAGTGTAGCTGGTATGGCTATGGGCTTAAGATAGGCCAGCAGGGATTCAGCTATTTATTTTCTAATGGTTGTTCCGTAGCTTGTGTTTTAGCTAAGACTCTCACAGGAGTCTTCAGTCTGTTGCCAGTGGGGCAGATTTCCAATTCTTTGCAGCCATCACACAAGAAAAGAAAAAAAAAAAAAAAAAAAAAAGGTAGAAAAACAGAATCAGAAACCAGTTCTGGCTCCTTAGGATGCATCGATGGCAGCTGATCTGAGAGGTACGGCTAGGACTCTCTGCATGGGCTTCTTCTACAAAGGTTCACAGATGGCCTTACCCTGAGCTCACCCTTCAGCCATGGACAAGCATCCACCCATCAGCAGTTCTGTCTGAGAAAGCTCCAGCCCATCAGGTCTTAATGATGGCCACCTTCTCTCCTCAGCAGGCAGGATCACGTGTACTCCCTCCTCCAGTCCCCGTGCAGCATGGGGACAAGCTTTGGCCATGGGCAGATGTCCCCACATGGAAAGTGGTGGCAGCAGCCGCTCCTCTGCCAGTTGTACCTCTCCTTCAGACCAGCCAGCTGCAACCCCCCTTCAGTCACACTGAGTTTGTTTAAACGATATTCCAGAGGTTTGTTGTTTGTAATAAAGAGGGCAGCAAAAGCAGGGTGCTGGCTGTAACTTCAACATTTGTCCCAGCTGGCTGCAGAGCATGCAACTGCAGCCGAAAACACCCAGAGAAAGTGTTTTGCCCAGCAATGTCTGCCACCAGCGTAGCCATTTGTTCCTTGAAGGCCTCTGCCAGCTTCCTTGTGCTCCCCCAGAATGTCCCAATTAAAACCCATGGCCCTGCCTGCCATCTAACACGACTCACCTTGAGTGAAATCAGGGAGTGATTTAGTGATAGGTGATGCAGGCTGGGGCAGATCCTCCTGTCCTTATTCACTGTGAATTGCGCCGTAGGCAGTTATAGTACCAGGGAAATCAATGGGATAATGAATACTAATTAGCAGCAAGTCACAGTGGGAGAATCTGGGAAAACATCTGTCCTTGCCCCAGGAGTAGGAGTTCCTCGGGTCCCTGCCATTGTCACGCAGTTTGGGGGCCCTCATGATCCTGGGGAAAGCAAGATTTTGAATATTTACAAGCAGCATAGGAATTGGCCCCAAAAATCACTTTCTCATCAGTTTCACTAAGCTCTAATTATAATGTAAATTGAAAAATTGGAAGGAATTCAGAGACGAGCAACAAATACGATTAAGGGGATTGGAGGATTGATTTATGAGGGAAGATTAAAAGACCTAAGAATTATGCAGTTTGACTAAACGATGACCATGGGCCTGATCTTGCAAACTTTTCCCAGACATGGCTTTCTACATTAAAGAGGAAGCATGATTTAAAAATATCTACCATGTTCTCCAGTGAGAAATTTTGCAGATCAGTATTCCAAGCTAGGGTAGAGGGAAGTGTTAGTTTTCATCTTGCAGCAGTGAAAGCTAAAATTTCCAGTGTCAAAGATCAAGGGGTGCTTGCAATTTTTTGTTCGGGTTTAAACAGGAAAAGGAAGCAGAATTTATTCACATCAGATAGAAACATGGGGGAACATGGAGATGTGAGATCTGTCAGTGACCAGCATAAGAGAAGTGATAGAAAAATGATGCTTTTCACTTGGAAGACTATTCAATGCCATTTTAAATTTGTAGATGTGAAGCATAAATCATTACACACACACACAAGAAGTCAAAAGTCTGAAACTCATGAATCGCACCCTTGCATGGATAATACACAGCATTTGGATGTTTCTGAGGGTGCATTTAAACTAAGGAAAACATTATTGAGATACATAAATATCACAGCACCAACCATACAAAGTGACTGATGAAGGCGATGGGAAAATGGGAGATGCGGCACCACAATGGGAAAATGGAAGATTTTCCATTTAAAAGATTTTCCAAATGGAAGATTTTCCATTTCCAAGCATGTAACTCTCTCCGTGGCTTGGCTGCCTCCAAGCTATGGGGCTCTGCTGCAGCAAAGCCAGCCTCCAAGCATCATGCTGCTTGGAGGGATGGTCCTGCTCATGGTCCTTTTCCCTTACTGGCATTGGTGCCTGGCTGGGCTTCCAGGTAAAAGCAGATTTAAGAGAGTAAACTGGCAGAAAACCTTCATTCTGGTGGAACTGCATGTGTGCTAGTCTCCCTCCAGCTCATCGCTGGCTTGCCAAGCTTTGGTGCTGGCAGAGGAGGAATGATGGTGGGGCTGGAGAGTCAACCTGGGGAAGGCATGGGCTGGCAGCACGGGTCTACTAGAAGCAGCCGGCTAATAAGATTTCAGGGCAGGCAATGTGCTGTGCTCTCCATATGTGCTTCTTCATTGCTTGCTCAGAGGTGGTGTGGACTAAACAGCTCTGGGAGGGGTCTTTTTGGCTTTGTGTGCAGGGAAGTGAGGGGCAACACAGCACATTTGGGTGATGCAAAGAATTCTCTTTCATAGTCCCAGCACTGATGGAAGCAAATGTGAATGAAATCTGACCTCCCCTGTACAGTGAACAGCCATAGTACGTGTGTGGAGGGATGCAGGGTGGACATGGATTCAGCACAGGAGCAGGAAAACAGTGAAAAAATAACAGAGGCTTTAATGGTCTGTATCCGCCAAACTAGGGCTAAATCAGCATCACTTAGTCCCTGCTGCTTCCCATTCATGTTGTGCATCTATAGTTCATGCTAAAGCCTACTGTTTGAGACATGTTTCTTACAATTCTGGGGTCATTCTGCCTCAGATCTTGAATAGCTGAAGAAAAAAATAAGTGTTGAGGGAACAGTTAACATGCTGAAGTATCAAATAAAATCCAGGATGAGGGGAAACAGATCCGTTAGATCATCACTAACACAAGAATATTCCTGCAGAAAATAAAAACTCTCTTGCTTTCTGCCCACCAAACCAGGGTAAATAGAGCTGAGTAATGCTAGCAATGAAATAAATAATTTCATGAAAAAAAAAAAAATTATGAAAGCTTAAACTCCTTGAGAATTTGTCATAATTGGCCATTAGTTTTTTCCTAGAGAAAAAAAAAAAAAAAAAAGTAATATTTTCTTTAATGTCAGACTGAAATGTTTTACTTGCTGAAAAAAAAAATCCAACCTTCTTTTTGTTATACTCTAGAAAACAGCAAAACTTTCTTATTTTTTTCCCCAAAACAAAATCAAACGAATATTGTTTAAAGTAAAAAGTGTCAGATGAATCAGAATCAAAAGCAATACCGAATCAAAGAGTAGTCAAATCAGAATCAACACCAATATTTGGATTGATCAAAATGTAGTATAATGGCTTATTCAGTAATCAAAAAAAAAAAAAAGGCACTAACTTTTTTTTTTTTTTCCCTATCCGTCCATCTCTAAAATCCATCACTCATCAAGCTCCTGCCTTGGGGCATTAACCTCCCTGCTGTGCCAGAGCCTGGCTTGGACACAGGCTCAATGCATGACAGGGATGTCATGACAGCTCTGCAAAGTAGGATTCAAGTAAGTCAGGTCTCTGATCTAGGTCCAGTAACTGAAAAAAATCATAGTACCAGTACCCAAACCGAACCTGGCCCAGAAATATCTATCTGTGTGAGCCTAAGTTGCAGTGGGAGGTGATGATAGAGCAGGATGCTGACATGAATGCAGCATCCTCAGAGGCATCAGTGTGCTGCCCTAAGCAGCCACACCACCGTGCCCACACAACACAGTGGAGAGAGACTGCATATGAGAGACGCGGACACCAGCAAAATAACAGAGCTGACCACCTTGATCACCTCCTGTACCAGCTCCGGGGGAGGCAGTTCCCAGCATTTCCAGGAATGACCTTGCTGGTTCAGCAGATTCAGGTTTAGACCAGCACACAGTGCAGAAACAAATGCCCTGCCTTTTTCAATGGGCCTGAAGCAAAAAAAAAAAACACCTCACTATCTTTCCAAAAAACTCACGGCTGCTTATCTGAAACAGTTCATGACAGCAAAAGAGCTGGATGGCTATGTCATGCAATGCTGCATTGTGATTTTTTTGGAAGGCAGGCATGATTTCACCGAGGCAAGCAAGGGAAGGGTGAGTCAGCAGAAGATTTCATAAGATCCCTCGGCAGCCGGCTCCAACGTGGTGGCTACGAGGGAGGCACGTGAGGTGGGCTGGCTGGGGGCAGCCATGGCCCCAACCTCATGTAAGGCACAGACAAATCTGCAATGGCAACATGGAGAGAAACAACAGCTGAGGAAAACTGCTGAGGGAGAGAAGGCTCTTGGAAATGAGTGAACACCTCAGGACAAAGACCCTAAAAGCCTCTGCAAGCCAGGAGATGTCCCCGATGGTCTCCCTGCTCTGTCCCATGGCTGCTCCCTCTTGCATCTCTCTGACTTCCACAAAACCTCCTCTTGAGGAGGAGGAGAAGGAAAAGAGGCAGGAAGGCTCTGGCAGGCCTGGGGGTTGCCGTATTCCTTCTCAGCCCCACTTTCACAAAAACCTGGGTGGAGAAGCCCACCTATAACCCACAAAACAGGGGAGTCTGCCTACCCATGCCAGCGTTACTCCACTCACCGCAGTGCCTGGGTTGGGGCCAGCTGCTCCATAGCTGCATGAGAGCAACTCCACAGCAGCCACATCCAAGCCCCAGTGTTGCTGAGATGGCCTCTCCGCAGCCACACGTAGGATTTCCAATCAGGAGCCTGGTGGAGCTGCAGGGAGTGGTGCTGCAGCATGTGAAATACCAGAAATGAAATGCAAAGGGCTCACGTGGTGGGGCCAGCAAGGAGCGGGTTAGCTCTACAGCACCCAAACGAGGAGCAGGTTGGTGTCCTTCCTCCCCATCAGGGTCATAAGGGCTTCCTCCCTTCCTCTGCAGCCACACTGTATGTGGCCTCTAAAGAGCAAGGAAAAAAGTCAGGGAGAAACCGACAGGGACTTTTGTTATAGGCACTGGAACAGCACCCTCAGTTGCATGTAAGGGGCTGATGAGTCAGCTGTGGAAGGAGGAACAGAGAGGCACAGCCTTTATACACTATTACCACTGGCATAAATGTTGGACCAAAATGTGCTCTATCCCACACCCGAACCAAACCTGAGCAGTTCTTAAGCACAACTCAAAATACTCAGAAAATGGGGGAATGTGAAAGCACCCTCTGGGGCAGTGAAGGAAGCGTTGAATAAGAGAGTAGGGACAATGAGCAAGGAAAAAAAATAATGAAACAGAATTTGAGAAAACAATTTTTTGCAACTTCTTATCAACAATTATTTTTATTGCAATTGATGCTTTCAAATCTCTTTTGCCATGTGAACTCCTGTAGGCTCTGATGTTCCAGTCTGATATTGCTGTTATGCTTGTTATTTGCTTTCATTATTCCTGCAAAGGTTCACACACCACTAAAGTGTAGGTCTCCCCCCCTCTTTTTTTTTTTTTTTTCTTCAAATTCCTTGCAAGAAATTCACAATCGGCTTCCCTGAAAAACTCTGTAGTTCAAGAGTGCCATCTTGAGGTTTGCTATATTTAAGGACTAGCGTGTTGATTGAACTTCTAGTATTTGGGGAATTATTAGTGAGCTCAAGCACCTAATATTTAATGTATAGTTTTTAAAAGGCATGAACATACGTACAGAGATGCAGCTCATCTCTGCTCTGTATTGCTTAGAGTTAAGGGATCTAGCTAACAGAAATGCCAACCCTGTCAAGATTTTCAGAAGCAAGTAAAAATACTGAGTGCTCTGTTTTGGGATACTCTACTCAAAATGGAGATACCTGGTGTTCAAACTGCATCCAATTCCGTCCATCTGAATATTAGATATAAACTAACTTCCAAAATATTTTAAACCAGGCAACCAAAATGACTATTTTTGATTTATTTTATTTATTTTTTTATTTTTATTGACTGTAAGAAGGTTTACTTGAATTCTTAATTTGACTTAAAAGTAAAGTTGGAGGCAGAATAAAACTCTGGTTTTCAAAAATACTTAATTTTTATTTTAGATACTCTCATGTTTTAAAATAATGAAGACACTTTCATGTTTTGGAGTACAAGTTTAGGGGGTATTGTGAAATCATCCTTCTACAGCTTTGTCCAGGCACAAGTTATTTATCACTTCAGGAAAGTAAATGAGTAGATCATTAAGACAAATCACATTTAGGTTTTGAAGTTACACTGAATGGGGGATGTTGCTTTTCATTCTTCCTGCTGCAACTGCCAGGTGGCTTTTGGTTTGGGAAAAGGATGTGTGCCAACATGTTCACAATAAAGTGCATTAAAGGATGAGGCGCTGCAGGAAACCAGAGACCCTCAAAAATATGCATTGTTAGCACCACAATTAACCTGTGTTTCCTTGTGATAGTTCTCACTTTAAAGCCCAGGAAAAAAAAAAAATCTCAAACCATTGCCTATGATATCTTACCCCCAGTTATGTCCACTTCCCAAACTGCACAAGTATGTATTTATGTATTTTTTTTAATGATTAGTTTCAGTTCTATTAGATGGGAAGCCCTAAAATTATAAATTTCAATGAAGTCTAGATGAAGAGCAGTCTACCTCCACATACATAATGCGATCTAAAGGAAGAAGCTCAGTTTGTTTCCCAGTGCAGAGGCAGACTGCAGCAGAAGGTATTTTTATCCTAAGCGTATTAGTACAGCAATGACAGAGCTCCCCCCAGAAAAAACAAAATGAACCCTTACTGTCTTTAAAGTATAAGGGGCTGAGCCATATTCCTGTCTGGAAGGAGGAGTGGGTAGGAAACAAGTTTCTCTTTCACAGCAAAGTTTCACAAAACATGAATTTGATTTTTTCTCTCTCTCTTTTTTTTTTTTTTTTTTTGTCTCTGAGGTCCAAAATACCTTGCCAATGAATTGTGTCTGTACGGCAGATCTTCTGAAGGGGGTGGAAGCAGCCCACCACAGCCTACGGACTGGACTTCATGCACAGACCTTCATCCTGCCTGCAGACCACGGCAGCACCAGGGTGGCTCAGCCCCAGAGAAGGTTATCACACAGTCAAGGAGGTTGGAGTAAATGAGGACTTTCTCCTCAATTAAAGGCCCTTTCAAAGGTCTACAGCATGCTACGCCTATTCACAGAGAATAACACTTTTTATTCTGGAAGCAGCCTGTGTTATTTCTTGAGAAGCAAGGTGCTACCATGCATGAACAAGGTGGCAGGGAGGTGTTTTTTTTCTTATTTTTTATTTTTATTTTATTTTGCCTGTGTAAGCGGTTGCTGAGGCTGAGCTGTGAGCTGGTTCACCTGGAAACTATTGCCTGGGTGCAAGCCAGGTGTCTATTTTGGGTCCCTCTGCAAGCAGGAGTGGCATGGAGTCAAGTCTATCCACTTGTCTCGGGCAGCCAAAACCTTGCCCTGTCCTCTGGAAGGGCAAAGAGCAGGAACAGCACAACAACTAAAAGGAAAAATGATCTGAAAATTTATTTTTCCCCTCATATACTTTCAAGCTTCAGTTCTGGTTATCAATTCCCAGTGATGACTTGGAAGGCGATCAAAAGGTTGGAGAAGATTTATGCAAAAATTCACCCCACAGTCCGACCAACTGATGGAAGATGCTAAATGTGGGGGTTTCAAAGGCGATTTATCCAACTCTTACGTTTACAATCACCAAAGGAAAATTTACATTCTGTACTTTGATGTGTGTTAACATCTTTTTGAATGCTAAGCACTGTATTACTAAGTTGTATTTGAAGCTTTTTGCATTAGAACAACAGTGGAGTATGATAACATGCCTTACATGGATGGTAAAAGGATGACATTGTATCCTATTGTGCCTTTACATTGTATTCTAAACAAAGGTATTTTCCTGTGTGAGCATAAAATCTAAATATTTTGGAAAACTATATATTTTTAGCCTTAAAATTGCTATAGATACTTCTTCTACCAGATCTCTTGCTCCTTTTGTCTTCTTTTGTACTTTTATAAGATATCTCTGGTACTTGACATTTATACTTAACGCCTTTTTGCAAACTTGATTTATTATTATAACTGAAAGATAATTGGTGCTACCTCATAATATAGATCCTATATTTAAATTTTAAGACCTTTTTTTTTTTTCTGCCAATGTAAATAAAATATATTTAGTGAAGATACAAATGAATAACAGTGAAATAAATATATTTATATTACAACTCTCTCCAAAACAACAAAAACTGAGGAATAAGGTCTTTCACAAAATACAAAATAACTGATGAGGACAACAAAAATAAATATATAAATAAATAAAAATAAAAGTTACTGTGAGGAATTCACCTTTGAGAATTGCGTATTCAAGAGAAATCCAAAACCATGTGGCAAAGCTGCTGATCCAAAATTGAAAAAATTAGGGTTTTAAGGCATCTGTGAGGTACAGCAGCCCCATGATACCACAGGCATGAGTCCTTCTACTGATGAGCCCATGGGCCTTGCAGGATGTCCCCTTTTCCTCATGGAGGGGTCTTCACCAGTTTGGTGGCCCCCAGCTGGGGTGAGAGCTCTCCTCAGCTGTGAGGTGGAGGCAGCATCTCAGCACCTGGTCCTTTGTGGCATCTGCTGAGACCCAAAGCAGCAAATGCATGGACCAGCCACTGGCCAAGGACTAACTTATGGCAGCGAGCAGGGTGGTTTTCACAATTTGCATTAAAAAAATGAGACAGAACCAAATATGTCAGAAGAAAATCATTTCACTGGAAGGAGGAAATGAGCTCATGCATCTTCAGTTAAGCCATCACTGTAGTGATGGGATGTTCCCTGGATCCAGTTCTGAGGTAAGAAAAGCATTGGCATTTCCATGGGATATTTCTTCAAGGGACACACAAATAATTTTGTAACTCCTAAAAAATAATTCTAGGAGAATTTATATAGCAACTCTTGCTTGAGAGCTAAGTGTTGGAGCTCATGCATTAAAAACAGAATTCAGAAGTTAGCAAGTAACAGAAAAGGAAGCTGCTGTTCAAAAACAAGCTATCTGTGTGTTGAGAAGTACACTTTCAATGTACCAATGCCATGGGTAAGCACTAACTGCATACTCTGAATTGCTGTGAGTAACTCTGTGTGAAGGTCATGCATACAGTTTTTTAAATTAAGCAAAGAAACATTAGAGTAGGAGCTAAAACAAGCTACTAAATAAAAGAGAACAATCGTTTTTGAAATGAATATGAAAAAAAAAAAAAAAGCCATGTGGAACCTGTGTGTAATCTTCCTACCTTTATGCACATTTTGTTCCAACTGCAAAGCAAGATGCCAAGGTCACCTGCCAACAAGAGGAAAGTCTAGAGCTGGAGTTGAATGAGAGGAGTCCTAGCCAACCTCATGAGCAAACGAGCGTACAAGTCATTACAAAAAGATCATGTGTGTGCATGTGTGCAAAAATTTTGCTGAGTGAATGGTGGTGGTATATATAAATATTTATACACTACACGCAGCTGGCACGTTGGTTGTTCTACAGTCAGTCCCCAAAGTATGTATACAAATGTGAACTTGCAAGCTTGTGCGGGACATGAATTCTTCATGGTATGAGAAGACAGGATGAGAATTGTGTTCACCTGCACCAGTCACCCACCAAGCCAGCACTACCCACAAAATCAAGCCAGCAATATCAGTTCAACCCAGATTAAACTAAAAGGCCTAATTGTAAAGCTGCCAATGTAAACAAAAAGCCCCAAACAATTTCATATTAAATGCCTGGTTCTGTGTGCAAAATCATCTGCCTTGAGGGGATCCAGGATTTCTATGTAAAAACAACGGTGCTAAAGCTATCTAACCACATCTCTCACAGCAAGGCTGATGCCTTCACAAGTGGGGCGCTTTGCACCAAAAAATATTGCAGCTGCTAACAGGGTTGATTTTCCCTGGACTGTGGGGCAGAAGGGGAAAACTATACAGAGAGCTGTGCAAACCATTTTCCTTTGCTTATTCTTGATCTCACTGAACATTAAATTGTTAAGGTTACCTGTTACAAAGTTGATGATCCAGATGGGAGCAATGCTATAAAGACAATGTCTGTGGCTGATGGTATTCCTCACGAAGAGCTATTTAGACTTGTTCAGAAATGCTTCTGACAGTGTTAAAATGATGGGAGATAGAAAAAGTTCACTAAACTCCTCTCCCATCATTGTTGCCATCAGTGGGGCTGATAGTAATTGTAGGAAATTAGTTCCAGAAAGCAGCTGCAAACATGGGCACAGCCTCAAGCTATCAGAGTTAATTCTGAGCATTATTTTTCTCTGGAGAGGAATGCCCAGTCTCCCAGGAAACCAAGTTTGGATACATCCTCCTCTTGCCTTTCATATATCGTGTCAATACTTATTTATAATTGTACTTTCTTCATGTAGGGTCAGAATACACATTAACTCCTGTCTGCAGCTTTTTTTTTTTACAGTCACTGGAAACACAAGTTTCAATTTTTCCTGGTTTTGATTTATGATTAAGATATTTCTCCTCTGCAATGGCTCATGTATTGTCACTTTCTAACAGGAGAGCACTAGGGAACTTCCAACTTTGAAATTAATTACAGGAATAAAGCCTTCTTTGCATATTTTCTAATTATCCCTTTCTTTGTTAATGCCAAATAATGCCTTTAGCATCTTCCTGGAAAAAGTCTCATTGACCCTGCTTTGTGATTATGATGCTTTAATCTCCCATCTGTGCTGTGAAAGCCACGGGTTTTCCACTTAAAATGCAAAAACTTCCAGAATTAAAACCATTAGCAGAAATAATAAAAAGATTAAAAAGCTGCACAGGTACATGATGTGAGCCATATGCAAGGCAGCTTTATCCAGTCGCGGGTGAAGGAGCAAAGACCAGAGGTGACGCGCCTTTCATTCTGATATGATCACAGCTGACAGCTTTAAATTTTGCAGATACTGAGAAAATTTGCAAGCAGCGCTCAGGGTCCACTGGCAAGAGGGCTTGACAGGAGATGGGCAACAACCTTGGACCAGAACCATCAGGACTGCAGGGTCAGCCGGAGGCACCCTTGGGTGCCAGCCCCGATGGGGTGCCAGGGATGAATGCAACTCAGCTCTTGCACCCACCTCACCGACAGAGTTTCCCTAAGTCCTGCCCAGAGAATGTGATCCTGCACTTACATGTAATTCAGCCACCAACCAGCCATCAGATGCCTCGTGGGAGAGGCCAGCCAGAGCAGGGTCACTGTGCTAACATTACGAAACTCATAGAAAAGTGCGGGCTTGTGGTTTTTGCCGCAAGGACCGCATGTCAGACCCTGCACTTTTTTTTTTTTTTTTTTTTTTTTTTCAGTTTTGGCTCCAAAGCATGCTGTTCTTAAAGTTTGTTCTCGTGATCCCTTGAGTCATGCTATGGTGCTATGAGCTGTTTGCAGAGGAGTTGGCAAATAGCTCCCGCTTGCACTCCCTGTGTGATTTAACCATTACAAGTCATTGAGGGGCATGACATTCACCTGGGTTAGTAACTGGGAGGCCAAGAAACACTGGTGCAAGCCTGGAGGGTGACGAGCTGTATTGTAAAAAGAATCAAAAAGGTACACTGGAAGTTGAACTAAAAACGCTTGAGCATGCAGTGGCTCTCTCAGCCCCCCCTTAAAATGGATAAATTGGCTATCCATTGCTTCCTTGATATTTTTTCCCCTTGCAACACAACCTAAGGATTCCTATGAAAAAGGAGAAGAAAAACAAAACAAAACAAAACAAACCTATTTTTTTTTGGCAATTTCTTGAGGGTCTTGATGTCTCTTGGGATTTCTTCAAAGAAGATCAACAGAAACCAGTCAGAAAATGAGCACATTCCTTATAATGTCTAAAATGAACAACAGTGAGGCCCCAGTCCAGGCCTGATCCACTTCTTTAAAATTAGGTTGGCCTGCACTCTTCATTTATTTACTCCCTCAGCAGCCCAAGGGAATATACTTAGTGTGTGAAGTGAAGCACGTGCCCTTGCAAGAGAATATTTTGTGTCATTAAAGGGAAAAATGTAATACTGCAAATGAAGAAACAACTCATTAGAATTGCATTTCTCTCTCCACAAATGCCAGCCAAAAGGTGTTTTTTTTTTTTTTTCTTCAAATATATACCTACATTTTTGGCTTCTAAATATATGCTACTACCAAAAAAGAGCCCACAAGTGACCTGTGAGAAAATCCATTGTCTTAGGGTGCATTTGCAGCTTGTCAAAGAGATATCTGAGGAACATACAAACAAAGGAGATGTGGGGGGGAGAAGGAGGTGGAGGATATCTGGGAACAATCCCAATTTATGAGCAGCTCAAAGAACAATGGGGCTGAGGACGCAATTCTCATCCCTGTCCTCGAAAACTTCCCACCAAGAAATGCTCTTCCTTGCAGATGGTTCCACCACAAGCAACAGCTCAGGATCAAAAACCACCCCCCACCCTTGAAACAGCTTACTATTAAAGTTGGTTTTAACAAAATGAGCTCTGGATAAAATTTCAGTTCGTAAAATTACAGGAGATTTTTTTGGTTGGATTCTGTTCATATTTCCATGCTTTTCTATCCACATTTTGCTATAAGCAATAAGTTATGGTCAACTTCTTTTATCTCAGTAAAATTTTGTCTTCCCGGATTAGAAGAAAAAAAAAAAGTTGGATGTTTGTTGTGAAACACTGTCAGGAATTCCCCAAGTCAATCCTCCTTTGCTCCTGTCTTGGATCTTTGAGGCACACAGTATTGCTTTTGGAGTGGTGGTAGTTTGTGTGTTGCAGCTCTGAGGAAACCATGGCTCTGTCTGAACTGCTGGAGGCAAAGAAGGTCTAAGGAGGCAGCTGCATGGTTGCTCAGCAAGGAGTTGATGGTCAGTTTGACCTCCTAGGAACTGGGACTATCCAAGCCAACAGGAAACTGTGTTTTTTTTTTTTACAGCACAGCTAAAAATTGCAAGATGTTCCTAAAGATCAGTAGCTGTTCTGTGAATTCACTCTACAGAATTGAACAAGTAGTCAGCAGCTGAAACAGCCTCTGAAAGTTTTCACTCAGTTGCTGGCTGCCTCCCCTCACCAGCTATCTTCCTGACTGAGGTTAAATAAGGACAAGCCTTTAAAACTCTAGTATTTTAAAACTAGTTACCTTATTTTTTGCTGATTTGGCATCTATTTCCATGGAAACAGAAGCAAGAACTAGAAGCCAGCAGCTGAAGTTGGCTACACCACTGCTCTTGGCTTGTTCTACTTCCATTTCCATGGAAACTGATGTAAGATCACTGCAAACAAGGCAAAGTTTGCTTCTTTCTTTTTTTTTAGATTAACTCTTCCTTGATTTCGTCCCTCCAGATGCCTTTGGTGCCAGAACTGCGGATACAAAGTCACTGGGAATGCAAGCAAGAGCAGCCCACCTACCCTCGTGAATCTGTGCACGCGTGCAGGTGTGTGTGTGCATGCGTGTGTGCATGTGCGTGCGCTCCATTTTCTGACAGGGATCATCAAATTACTCACTGATTTACTTCAAGGATGCTGAAAGTCACGATAAAAATAACTAAATAAGGAGAGCTAACAGAGAGGGGGAAAGAGCAGCTGATTATGTCCCTTCATTGACAGGACACCCTTCTTTGTTGTTTCCTGCATTTGGGTGTCCGGGACGGAGGCGAGCACTGAGTCCTGGAGCAGCCTGGCCATGCCTCTCACAGAGGCATCTCATCTGAAAGGGGCTCCACAAGGATCAGCTCTGCCACCTCTGCTGGTGCCCTGGGAACCCACCTAGCGTGAAGGCTACGGTGTCACGCGGGCATTTCACAGGGAAAAAGGCAAGTGGGAAAGCAGAGATGGGAGCAGCAAAAGCAGCAGCTGAAGGAAGAAGTGCGTGACATTGGAGGGTTAAAATGCAGGATTGCTCCCTGTGGAGGGTAAAAACAGAAGTAAAAAAGAGGCCATGGAGCCAAGTATCTCAATGAGAAGAAATGGCACTTCCTTCCTAATTGATTTCTAGGAGTTTTCTAGACTATTTCTCCTCCAATGCCATATATGGTCCCCTTCTTGGCTAGAAACCTATTGAAATTCAGATTTGAATATACCTTTTTCTCTTTTTCTCCTCCTAGTCTGCCAAGGTATAAGAGAACACGTCACAAGCCTTTAAAGGTGCCTGATAACACAGGCAATTTAACGTGCAGCCAAAGCATTAGGGACTACGTTACAAAGTTTGTACAGGCTGGGGTTGAGCATGGCTCATGGAGCATGAGCTATTCAGATCTGCTTTGAGCTAATGACTGAACCTGATCCGAGATTAAGTCACGGTTAGGGAATTGGTTCACTTACCCTGCTTCATTAACAGAGGTTTTGGTGCCGATCCCAGAAAATCTGGATCCAGACATGTAAACCCCAATGTAGTAAAGCACTGAATCACATACTTGAGTCCTCCATAAGCCCAAACAAATATAATGTATGTGTATGCTCAATTGCTCCACACTCTCAGAAGCCACAGATACCAATGCTTACATGACAAAAAGTCTTTCCAGCTTGTAACAGTCTGCCTGGGCTTTGGGGGAGTCTCTGTCATTCAATTGTTCTTACAAAATGCAAGGAGGAAGCTGGTGGGACAAAATGGTTAAAGAGAAGGGAGGTGGCCTAGGTCCCACATCCAGCTACCAAAATATCAACACACCGAATTTGTTGACAGAAGAGAATAGAAGCCAGACTTTTAAGAGAGAGATGAAAAATACAAGGAAAATCTATACTTTTTCATGTCTTGATTTGTTTCTCCTTCCAGTTACACCCCCAGATTAGCCAGATTTTATGAACCTGTTAATTTTTGCACTAGTGCACATCAGCACCTGGTCTGTACCACCTCAGATCCCAACAGACCAGTAACTGTTGCCTAAATATCAAAAAGGGTTAATGCATGCAGGAAAAGTGTCTTAACTATCACAGCCTGCAAACGGCAATTGCATGGTGACAAAAACATTCAAGACTAGTAGATTGTATCCTTTGGTACACAGTAAAAATAAAATTTACTGCCTAGAGTGCACATGTAGTGTTTGTACTATATACACTGATATTCGTAAGATTAGTTCAATTCATAACTGAATTCCCTCTTCCTAACACTGGGTATCGGTCAAGACCACTCCCAAGGCTAGCCAAAGCAGTCTTCATGTATTTCTCATTCACATCTCCTTGCATTCAGACAGCTGGAGTAATACAGCTGATGAAAAATACAGATAAATGTACTCCCACTCAAAAAAAAAAATTTAAAAAAAAAATCAGAGATTCCAATCTGGCAAACAGAAACCAAGTGGGGCCAAGCAATCAGTATCTACAAGGAAATAATGTGGTTTGACGAGGCTAGCAGCCTGCCACTGGATTAGGCATCTGCCATATTTTATTCTTTCATGGTTACTGTTGTAGTTCTTTCTTTTCCCGGTGAACTAGTTCAGAAGGAATCCTTTCATACCCATATTTTAAATGTCTTTCACTTTAGTCTTGGAAATGAAGCTGTTATGAAGCCATGGTTCATTAGCCAGCCCATTCCAGGCGTGTCTGCTTGCCATGCCACTTTTATTTCAGATGACCCTGTTTTGTCCTGCATCTGCCTTACAGATGAATTTGATAGAAAATCTGAAGTTATGACACCAAAAAGTCTGCATTATTTTTAATCCTTTTAGCTTCTGGGACACAGACTCAATAGCACCTCTCCAAGAAAAATATTGCGGGTAGGTCTTTCTCTTCTGGAAAACTGCATGACATGAAAATGTTTCTCATTTTCTCTTGGAAGAGGATCCTTTTAATTTATGTATTTCGCCTGGGAGGGATCTTTTGTTTCGCTGCTGCAGTGCTGCCAAAGGAAATCACGCCTCACGTGTGCCACCACTTTGGCTGCAGGCACTGTGTGCTCGGGCTCTGCGTAAGGCACCGCATGGTTGAACGTGCTCCAGCCGCTGGGCTGGGGTGTGCAAGGCCACCACCAGCAGAGGACAAATGCTCCTTGACATGGAGTTTTTTCCTTTTCCAGGCAGCTCCTCCTCGCCTCTTTCCCGCATGGATAGTGCCGGGAGTGACCAGCACCACCCAGCCCCGGCCAAGGCATCTGGTCTGCAGCCAATATTTTTTTTCCACCGTCATTTTCCCTTAGGCTCAAGCTCCCTGAATCTCTTTTTCTGCCTGCGGACACCGATGCGCCCAAATCCGGGATCCTCTTCCACACTTTTCGCTGCTCGGCCTGATCTCCCCTAAATGCCACAGACAGCACAGTAGCTGATAGCATTTGGTGGCCTTTTGTGCTGACATTTCAGCCTCTCACAAACAAGAACTGCCCTTATCTGCCGGCCACAGAGCCTGAGGCTTTTCTTGTAGCTGACTTTTTCTTCCAGCTGCCTACCAGTGTGCAGAGGCAGGGTTTTCTGAACAGCAGGCTTCCTCTTCTGCAGCAGCAGAATGGAGCCAGGGAGAATCAAACAAATCCTGTAGATACAGAGCAGCAGCTGCTTTCTTCTATTATTAATAAAATAGATTATTGACAATTCTGATGAATCATATCTAGGCTTATCAAACAACAGGCACTATTTCCTGGTGAGGCAAAGAAAGGGTCAAATTTTTGTTTGCGTTTTATTATCTTCATTGATTCAAAATGTAGAAAAATCCATACGCTCATGACGTCAAATCTTCTCGTGGCGAATGGAAGTGAAAACACACTCTACCCACTCAGCCCTGGTGTTCGGCACCACCCACACCTCGGTGGCCACTTTTTCTGCCTTCATTTACAGTGTGGGCAGTGGCTTTGGTTGGCTTGCTTGCTTCTCCTCCTCTCCCCCTCTCTTTTATCTTTCAGAAGAAAAAGGGAAAGAAACGGGGCTGGAAGAGCAAGAGCGTAGAACAGAAGTTGTCCGTTTCCAGTCCAACTGGAACAAAAATCCTGTGTTGCAGATCACTTCAAAACAGATGTTTCTTTCATAATCACAAAAATGCAGAATAAGGAAATGATCACATCCTTCCAAATATTATGAGCTTTGTAGCATTCAAAAAAGATGTATTTTTTTTCATTTTGAAAGAATTGAAAATGTGTCAAGCCGTCCTAGCTATTAATCCACACATCCAGCCTGAACTGGGATGGAAATGATAAGCAGCTCGATATCAAGTCCGTACTGGTTGCTCGGCAATAGCTTAACAATTATCCTGGATGTGATTAATGAAAACCTCTATTAAGAACAGCCCTGCTGCACCACACCCTACACTGACCTCCACCCCGTCCTGCACCGCCGCTCGGTGCAGCCGCCAAGGTCTTGCCGGGGCCCTGAGAGCGGCACAACCTACTGAGGACCTCAGGAAGAGCAGGAGCCTCTCCCCTTCCAGCAGAAGTTTGATTTTTTTTTTCCCTGTGTTTCTCTCTTTCCCGTGTGGCAGAGCAATGCAGCCGTCCTGCATCCCGCCAGGCAGTGCTCTGTTGCTGAGCAACCCTGTGCTTGCTGAGAGGGCTCTTTTGCAGCAGCAAACCTGGTGAGGGAATGGTGAGGAAAATGAGGTGAGGTGGCACCCAAAACCCACCTCCTGGGTGTCCCCAGCAGCCAGGTCCCTACCAGCATATGGAGGTGAGGAGCCGTGAGGACCCCGATGGGGACATCAGCTGAGGAACGGCGATGGGGCCACATCTCCTGCTCCTCTGCGCCCATCCTGTTCTGAAGGAGTGAGCAGCCGTGACCCAAAATTCATCGGTCAGCCAATATAATTAGTTCACAAGGTTTCCTGCTCTACAAAGCCATCTCCTGTTTCGCTTGGTTGAAGGTGGATGAGGGACGGGGGTGGAAAGAGGCGGTGGTGGACAGCTGGGTTGCGTTGGTGGGTTGGGTGGAGACCAGCTGCGTGCATTTCACCCCATCATTACTTGGGGAAAACAGACCAGTTTTAGGCACATCAGCAAATATATGCTATTGGATAGGAGAGCCTATCTCAAACTGCTTTGTGGGGTCATCAGGAGGCACAACGCTCGGCAATCCTAGCATTGTTCCTGGCTCTGTGCATTTTGGCCCATGCTTTCCCACAGGCTGTTGGGCGCCTGGCCATGATCTGGCCTCTCTGAAACTCAGCCGTACTCCTCCAAAGAGACCTGCATCGTGGTCTGCAGTGACCAGGCTTTTTGGGGGCCCTGCAAGGAAGATCCAGCCTGCAACTTCTACCTGGCACAGGCAGAGGGTCTACAAGACAGCCATGCAACCTCAACACCTACAAGCCATATTATGAGGAGGGCAGGGAAAAAGCTCCTTCAAGAAGAGGTTTCTTTCAGTGATGTAGCTCTTCTCTCAACATACAGCAAGCTGCAGTTTCCCAGCCACCATTTTTAGGCTAGCTCTGAGGTATGTGCACTAATTTTTATGCTTTGTTTTCAAGGCTGTTTCCTACGCACATCAGCTGTACTCAGGGACAGCTCAGGTTGGGCAAATCTTCTTGAGGAAACAAGGAATGACTTGTCTTGGGGCCAAGTGCAAATGCTAGTGGCAAGCTCCTGATGTGGCTATGGTGAGCCAGCTCCCACTCCTTGAGTAAAAAGTTGTTTTTTATAACACTTCAAGGTGATGCAGGTGTGATGCACCAGAGGAAAGTATAATTGTGCATTATATAGTACTAAATCAAGCAATAGTGCAAGAACACCGTGGCCTTCAAGACACTGTGAACTGAAAAGAAGCTCTGCTGTCTACCTAATGTTTTTTTTTTGGCCAGAGTACTGGCATGTACATGGTGCTTGTTGTGGGAAAGGGCATGTGTTAAAGTCCTCCCCTTTTCCGTGGGTCACTGTGGGGCAGGGCAGGCCGGGGCTCCTGCACTGAGCTGGCAGCCAGGAGCCAGTTTGCTGCTCATAAATCTCAGTGGAAAATTGGAGACTGAAGGCAGGCAATTAGAATATTAAGAAACTGAAGGGTATGGTTTTTATACGTTACGTAGTGAAGATGAAAACAGATTGCTGGTGTTTAATTTTGGTAACATCCAGGGAATAGCGGGGTAGGAGCAGTGCTAAGCTGGCCGGTGATGCAGAGCTGCTGGCAGGGAGCAGTGGAAAGGGACGATTCCTGCAGTGGGATCAGGGGCAACGTCCCAGCAACAGGAAAGGCCAGGGAAAAGGATAAACTGCTGGATGTGGGTGTTTGGCTCTGGTGTGGCTGCTCTCACCAGCGGTTTTCAAAGAGCTTTGCACCGGAGTACAAGGCCAGACGTGGATGTGGTGCAATGCAGAGCTGCGTGCTGGATGTGCTCGCTTGTGTCCCAGAACAGCACGGCCCCTTTCATCTGCAGCTCTGGCAGGGTGCCCTGCATCCCTTGCCCTCTCAGCAGGGCTCATCATCCCTGCCTGGCTGCTCTGTGCCCTGTGGACAAACTCTGAATGTCAGCATCTCCCTTTTGCTCAAAGGGATGCACAGGGAGATGGAGCAACTTCCTCCAGGCTGCAGGGCCAAAGGGAGAACCCAGATCTCCCAGGTGCCTCAATTAATGACTGTGCTTCAAAGAGCTGCCCTCCCTCCCTGCCTCACGCTGGCAGGGTCACCCTCCTCCACAGCCCATCCAAAAAGTGGGAGCAACATGGCCACAGGGGTGTTAGGTGAGCTGGGTGTTGCAGACAGCACCAGGCTACCCTACTGTCCACAGCAGGAGACTCAGCTGTGCGATCGGTTTTAAACACCTCTGTCAAGAGGTCACTCCACCAGGCAGCACTTTTGGTGCTTCTCTGAGGGAAAACCGAGCCTAACAAGCATCCGAGGAGCCCTGAGATGTGGCTCTGGGAATAACGCACCGCGAGGGGCTGGGCTTCTGGTCGAGCGTGCGTTCCTGCCACGCTGCTCTTCCTCCCAAATGAGCTTTTACCAAGTGTCCCGCACATGCCCTCTGCTCCAGCGGCAGGATATCCTTCATTTGTCTGCACAAAGCGCAGATGAGCACCTCTTGGCGTTGTTTTCCCAGCCGGCTGACGGGAGGGTCAGCAGGGGCCGAAGCAGCTGCGGCGAGTAAAGGAAAGGTAGCCATGGCAACCCAAGTTATCTGCATCCTCCATGCGTTTCCTTCTCCCCACCCTACATCGTATCTTTCCCACCCAAACCTCAAGCCAATAGAGCCAGTGACCAGCTGGCAGGATGGGGGCTGCGGCCGGGGCTCCAGCACCCAGCGCATCTGGCTGCGTTTTGGGGCTCACCGCGGCAGGGCCAGGAGTGTAGAGAGGGGTGGCTTGCAACAGGCAGAGCTCTCCGTGACTGTAGATGGGGCGCTGGATATGTCACCTTTGCTCCAGAGTTGCAGATTCGTGGCTGCTGCTGCTGCTGGTTTTGGCCCTGAGCTGTAGCCCTGCTGCAGCAGTGACGGCGTCTCCGTCTGCGCCCCACGTCAAGCCCAGCTACAGTTTTGGCCGGACTTTCCTGGGACTCGACAAGTGCAACGCCTGCATTGGGACGTCCATTTGCAAGAAATTCTTTAAAGAAGAAATAAGGTCAGAAACTCGGCACAGTGATTTTTAGGGCATTCTGCATGGTACCCTGAAAGTTGCCTGTTAGCGTTTCCCAGTGCTTTAAGGAAAGACGATGCAAAAAGTAACTTATCATTGGGCTGCTGTTACAGCACCGGGTATTTTAATTAATGTCTATGCACTGCTGCTCTGACTCTGTTTGCTTTTAAAGCCGCACAAACCTGACAAGAACTGTAACTTGAAGGCAGGAGTAAAAGGCACAATTTTCGGCACGGAGAGTATCTCTGGAGGAGGTCAAGGCAGTGGTGGGGGGAGGGAAGAGGGGAGGAAGAAATCAGTTTGTTTTGATGTCACTGGATGGATTTGATTGTGAGCAGCTGAGTAAAGGCGAGGGGGTTTAACTTTGCATGTTCCAATGGGCTGTGTTAGCTACAAACATACGGGCATGCTATGTAGTCCTGTACCAGGCACAACAGCACCCATGTGCAGAAATTCACGTGCGTATTAACCAAGACCAAAAGTGACGTGCACCTGCCTGAGGCACGGGGGCTCCTGCACATCGGGTACCTGTGTGCTACAGCACAGGCAGGGCTGAAATGTTCTTATGCTTTGGGGAGTTTTCTGTGAGAACTTGAAGGCAGCAGCAGAAGTTGCATCTGCCTCAAAGTGAATGGGATGCGGGCTGTCCATTTCCATGTTTACCTTTTCCGTGTTCACAAAGGTGGATGGCACTTGGTCCTCAGCAGGGCACGCTTCATTAACCCCCCACCACTTCCAGGAGCTGTGGCATGCCCTTGAACAGCGAGCACCGGGACGTGGGGTTCGTTCCCAGAGCCTGCCCACCAGCTGGCCCAAAAGCGGAGCGTGGCAGAAGTTGTCACTGAAATATCAGATTTTCAAAATGCTGTGAAAACGAGCCGACCAAAACTATTTGAGGTCTTGCGCCAATGTTGGCGGCTAGCCTTGGCTGAGAGTATTGGGAAGGAAGTTTGAAAAAAGTGGATTGCTTCAATTTGTTAATATGATCTTTCTTTATTTATTTTTATTTAAGACTTAATTTATTTAATGTTAATGATTAAAAAAAAATGTAAAACTCTCCAAATACAAGCAAGGTTATTTTGGCTGAAACAAAACACTTGCTTTTCTCTTTTCTGAGTGATACCAAGTTTGATTTTCTCCAGCATTCAGATCTGGGCCAATCTATAGCCTGTAGCTGGTGGGTTGGTCCTCGATGCAGACCTCACGGAGCACCTTCATTAAAGCCCAACCTGGCCCTGAGCTGCGCGGCTCCACACGAAGCTGGATTACTGCTGCTGCATGGCTCGGTGACGAATCCTGAAAGCATCCAGCATGTGTGCCAGGCCAGTGCTGGGCTGCCTGGAAATGGTGCCAGGCACAGGGAGGCTGCGGCTCCCTCAGGGCTCCCCTCGTGCCCGGAGCAACACTCGGTGTGGCATTTTGCACATCCCAGCACCAGTGGTGGCTCTGTGCTGGTGCCTGCCTGGCGTCAGCTCCCCTGAGCATGGAGCCAAGTCACAAGGCACATTTATGCTTAACTTAAAAAAAAAAAGGGGGGAGGAAAGAAAGAAAGCCCCAGCCCATACCCATCCCTTTCCGGTACGTGCCTGGCTCTGTGTGCCTGCTTTGCAGATTAGGTGCTGGGAGGGGGCATGGTGCAAAGCAAATCAAAGTAAGGCACAGCAGATAATCTGTAGTCCTGCCTCAAAACCAGGCAAAAAAAAAAAAAAAAAAAAAAAAAAAGAGAGAGAAAGGGTTTATTTTCATATCAGACGCTCTGATCATAAGGAAGCTCTGATTTCATATTGGGCAAAATGCCCTCAGCAAGAGCCACAGCAGGGCTAGCACCAGCGGTTGCATTGGATGAGGTCGGTGCAACAGCCTGGGATAATGAATAAATTTCCTGCAGCGTTTGCATCGGGCTTGCTGGGAACATTTTGGGGAGAGGGGTTTTCCCCTTTGGGGACAGCTGAGCTGCCCAGCATCTGCATGATCCTAAAGAGGAGCTGGGGAAGGCATCAGGACAAGGTTGCACATGCTGATATTTGAAGGGGAGATGTAGAGGGAAGTAAATCTAATTAACCCCCTCAAAGTTTCTCTGCGTGGAGTTCCCAGCTGGAGGTCAAAAAGAAAAAATCAGCTTCAACCCTCGGCTTCGTTAACGCCTTTTCATTTACTGGCAGCTAGCTGCTCCTGAAGGGTACCCCTTGCCTCTCCTGTTTCAGTTTTGAGCTATCATCATCTTTAATTTATGGCGAGATTAAATTAAGAAACGCTTTCTTACGCACTTGGGCAAGTGTATAATGAGGAGAGCCTGGAGGCAGCCCGTGCAGCCACTGGCCTGGCTGAGGGCCGGGGCTCAGCTGCTCTTGCATCTCGCAGAGGAACCTGCAAAGCAGTCAGATGCCTGTTTCCATCCCATACCCTACACTCCCCCCACCTACGCCTTGGGGGTGCCCTGTGGAGACCCTGTGCCCATGCAGGTGGAGGTCACAGCCTGCATTTGGTGCTGGTGTTGCTGCTCTCCTTGCTCCAGCGGTTCCTCCTACCTGGACTTGGGGTGACACCGGGCAGCCAGGTCTCTGCCTGGACCAGCCTGGCCAGGAAAGCTGGCATTTTTCACCAGAAAAGATTTTGCAGCTAAGGAAAGCACTACGTCACGGCATTAAACTTTTCCTTGGAACTCACCACTGAAAACTTCAAACAAAATATCCTTCACGAGCTTTGTTTCAGCGTTAGCATTTTGATTAATGAAAAAAATAATAAAAAAAATACTCTGGCCTCTCCTGCATCAACACAGAGTAAAGCCACCACGTCAAAGTGAAAGGCCCATTCTGGTATTTCCAAACATATTTATGTTCTGGAGTTTTTGTTCTGCAGGGTACTTTAAAGTGTTATTATTCCGTTTTTTGGGGGGGGACACTTCTCTCATTGCAGCACAGGCTTCAAGAAATCTCAAAATGTCAGGAGTTCCCAGGGAACTGAAGCCCCAAGCCTTCTTCCTTCACTTTTGCTGTTCACATGGCCCAAATGGCGATATTTGGGCATAGCAAGGGATATCATAACTGGGGAACAAATGCAGGCATTCTCTCCAAACCACTTTTGGAGAATCACCTACTCTACTGCACCTACTCTTCTTACCTGGGGCATGTGTGGTCCTTGGGGTGGGAAACGGCTCCCCAGCGGTGCCAAAGGGACCCCCCAAAATCACTTGGGCCGTCTCTTGCTGAGGTTTTCGTGACGCTGTGTGGTGCTTGCGCGGTGGGTGTCGGCGAGGCTTGTTAACCCGCTCTCCGTGGGGCTCTCGTTTTGGTTTGGCAGGTTTGACACCTGGCTTTCTTCTCGTTTAAAGCTGCCCCCCAGCTACCTGCTCAGCTACTCGGGCAACTACACCGACGATGCCCAGAGCTGGCGGCTGGTCGACATCACCCGCCTGACCACCAAGTACCAGCACGACCAGGCGGACAAGCGCATCTGCACCTCCCTGCTGAAGACCAAGACCTGCAGCCTGGAGCGCGCCCTGCGCCGCACGCACCGCTTCCAGAAGTGGCTGCGGGCCAAGCGCCTCACCCCCGACCTGGTCCAGGTCAGTGCCCCACCACCGGCCCCAAACCCAGACCAGGGCAGCCCACGGGCTCCTGCGTGGCCCAAAGTGGACTCCCAGAGTGTCCTGTGCTGCAGGTGGGACAGCGCTGGTACGGGCAAAGGATTGGGGTTGTCTCCAAGGAGGGCAGGAGTGGGGCTCCTGGAGGCTGAGGGTGTTTCTGCCCCACCCTCAATTATTCCACCCAAATGTCTCAATGCTGTCTGTACTCTATGTACGTCTTCTTCATAGCTAACAGTGCAGGTATTTTAGGGTGAAGGTTCCCACGTAATTACGTGGCTGGGGAAAGAGAGGTTTAAAATAGCGGCTGGGTGAGCCCCAAGGGCCAGCCCAGGGGGACACACCCAGGGACAAGCTTCCTGGGACATCTCAGGGATTTTTAAGTGAAGAAAGGGCACAGCCGGCTGCAGCAAGGCTGAGATCAGTGCATGCCAGCCCCAGAACTGCATGAAAACTCCTGTTTTCATGGCTCTCTGGCTGTGTCAATGAAGCACTGTGTGCTCTGTAACATGGCTGCTGGGCTCACAGCGGCCTGAAACAAGAAGCAGCCGGCGGCAGTGACATTTCCACAGCACAGCATGAGCGTGAGCTCCTGCGGAAGCCCATGGTGATGCTCCAAGCCCAAGGCCCCCCGCGCCTCCCTGCCCACCCGGCACCACCTCCTTGCAGCTGAGAGCCACAGAGCACCTCAGCCTGCACCCAGCAAACACGAGCTGGCAACCCAGCACGAGCCGTCGGAGGGGGCTTTCTGCGGATACAAGAAGTCACTGCAGATGCTTACTGGCAGCCACTGCTCTCCTGGTGTTTTTGGAGGTGTTTAACAGCACGCTGCTGATGCCCAGTGTGATTCTGCCCCCATTTCATGATGCTGTGGTCACCCAGGGGTGTCTGTGCTCCCCTCCCTGCAGTTTTGGCGCTGAGGAAAACTAATGACTCGAGTAATTTTGTCTTTTGTAACAGGGAATTACAACAGCCCTCCACATCCTTGAATCGGGATGACAGCCCATGAAGCGCTGCTTTTACACTTTGCGCTGCCTACCCTGCCTGCCCCAGCTCCCATCCGAGCTGCCACACTGATTATTTCACCCGCCACAACGAAAATACTTGTCAGACGCAGCGAAGCCTTCACTGCTAAAATCTCGCTGGCCTGGGAGAGGAGCTGGGCACAGCTCGGGCTGTGCGCTGCTGCCCGTGTTGTTGTAACGCACATGGCAGCACCACCACACGCTGCTTTGCCCATGTCTTGGGGCCAGATTTTGTCACTGTGAGCCATACAGGGCTTGTTTGCCCTCTTCGAGGTGAGCAGCAACAAAATGTGGGCCAACTTCAGCACTGATGGCCTGCAGGGCAAAGTTATAACCCTGGTTACAAAGCGCAGCCTGGAAAATGCGCGAGGACATCAGCAAGAGTGTCTGCAGCGGGGATGAGCTTCATGGCTTCACTGGACATCCTCAGCTTCTCTTTTTTGGGGGGGTGAATGAAACCCCTGCCTTCAAACAGCCAGGAGCTGTGAGTGTTTCAATATGTACATCCAGCTCTCTCCTCCTGGGTCCAATCCCAAACTTGTTCATTTGGTTTCACCAGGCAGCAGCACATGGGGCAGCAGGCAACAGTGCTCCTGGGCTGTGCTGCCCTTCCTCAGGCTGGCTGAAAAGACAGCAAAGTGGAGAAAATTTGTCTTCCTGAGGTCATCTTTGTGTCCCACTGGATTCTGTGCATGTCTGCATGAGATCTGCGTACGTACACATGGACAGGAGTCTAACACACATCACATATTGTGCAGTAGGGAAAAAAATCATAGCTGAGTGCAGGTAGGCATTGTAGGAACTACTCATTATCAGATACAAGAATGTAGGAATTTAATCAAAGTAAATAAGAAGCTTTCCATATCAATCACAAACAAGATGTCAGGCTGCCTGTCAGGTCTTATTCTCCAGGGTGATAAGATGCTGGAAAGGACTTGAGATGTTCTGAGATAAATCAGTATCTTCAGTGTTTCAAGTATACAACCTTCACATTTTTCTTCCTCTGGCAGTTTTTGTCTGACAGTTTTACAACTGCGGCTGCCTTTCTGCTGTATGGATGCTGCCGTCATTCAGCCCCAGCCAGGTGTCGGTCACTGCTTTAGCCATGAAAACCCTAAAACAGTTCCATGGGAAAGGAGCAGTCACGATCACTGTGTGCAGCACATGTCTGCATCTGTGTTCATAGGATAAGCTCTGACCCTGGAAAAAATCCTAATTATAGCTTCTATGCATTCTCATGGTTTCTGTTCCTACTGTACACTTGTTAAGGGTCTCAGCTTTTGCATGACAAACTCCTGGAGCTAGTGAAGCTTTCTAACTTTGGCTGCAAATATTTGCATACACGCTGAGCTGCTAGAGACTTTCTCCACCGTTTCTCTTACTTAACACAATTCTGTTCTGCTCATTTTTTCTCACTTCTCCTCCAAAGGGAAAGTGACAGAGTCACCCGTAATGTGTCTGCAAGTGCAGTGAGACAGAAATCCATAACTGTCCCTTCCCTTCCCCCATGGTTTCTGATAATTAGTGGAAAATGTATTTCCTTCATAAGGCCACACTGTATGTGTACGTACAGAACTGTACGAAGGCTTGTAGCTAGAACTGAGGAACATTATTTTTGGCAAGTGGGAGGAAAAAAGTGTTCTTTGGTCTTGGCAAATCAACACTCTAGTAGGGATTGGGCTTTTCAGGTAGTTTTGACCATTCAGGGCTTGCTCCATGCAACTGATGGCCAAGGAGAGAGAGGTTGGGCCCCCCTGAAACCAGCAGGGAGGCAAAAGAGTGGGCACAGGAGGTCCTGTCCCTCCTTCTGCATCTGCACAGGAGAGTGGCACTCTCCTCCTTCTCTTGTTTCTTCTTATTATTTTTTTTCTCATGGCTGGTTAATCAATGCTTTATGCCAAATGAACAGCTCGTGCAGGAAGGGCTGCGCAAGACCTACCTCAGAGCTACCAAATGACTTGGGGAGATCCTGACTCAAATCTTTGCTCCCAGTGTGAAGAATGGCAGGCAGCAAACATGAGTTCAAGTGCCCTGTCCTCTGACGAATGCCTCACAGACATCAGATGAGAAACTAAATCCAAAAGAACAAATTTGGCTACTTGAATCATTTGGCAGGAAGAGGTTTTGCACAAGTCCAACTCCCCTCCCCAGCAGAGGAAAGGCAGGGCAGCATTTCTGCGTTGCTGTCGGGAATTCTCCTCCCCGTCTCACCTCTCCTTGGTTTTTAAAACTTTAAAACAAAGGTATTTTTCTACAACAAAGTTCTAAGTATAGATGCCATTTATCCCAGATGTAGACCGCTTGTTACAATTTTACAAATCAAGGCCACAAATTTGAAAGGTGAAATATGGTGATGGCTGAAGCCATTAGCCCAACAATTCTTTACTTGTTGCTGGCATTTGCAAGAAAACATGCTCAGGATATTCAAATTTGGCTTTGAGAGCTAATGCGCAAGTTTATCAGAGAGATAACGCACCCTGTGCTTGTGCCCATGTACAATGTTTATTTACAGTTTCAAGGCGTGTTTACTGACCTTAACGGGGAGCATTTCCAAGAAAGCTGCTTATAGGCTAGGCAAAGAGGGAAGCAATCTGAAGACATTATTTGAAGAGGGAAGTGACTCACTGGAGGAGCAATGGGAGAGGCCGCCGTGGGCCGGCAGGGCTGGCAGGGCTGGCACTGCCTGGTGAGGCAGGGACAAGGGGCTGGTGGTGGCCAGGGTCATGCTGTGAAGACTGCGAGCCATTTCCAGAATTTGTCTCAAATGGGTATTTTTGGCTGATGCTGCCCCAGTTCTTCCTGGGAGGGAGTTGCTGTGGAGTCCCCCATGTGCCTGTGCCCATTAGTGGTGTTGCAGAGCAGAGAGCTGCCCCCGTACCAGAACACCTTTTGATATCTCAGTCTGGAAAATAAACGCCCATGTTGTGCTTTGCTCCCTCTCCAGGGCCTGTCTAGCCCAATGCTACGCTGCCCATCCCAGCGCCTCCTGGACCGGATAGTGCGGCGCTACGCTGAGGTGCCGGATGCCGGCAGCATCTACATGGACCACCTCACCGACCGGGACAAGCTGCGCCTCCTGTACACGCTGTCGGTGAATTCACACCCCATCCTGTTACAGGTAGGTACCGCCCTGGCTAGAAACATCACCCCTTGCAAGCATGAGCCATGCCCCAGTCCCTGCTGCCAGGACTGCCCTTTGCACGCTCCCCGACCTTCATGAAGCGTGTTTCTTCTGAGGAGATGGGTGGCTGAAGACAGGCAGGCTCCTGCAGTACTCCCTGCACCAGCCTGTGAAGTTGCTGAGAGACACGGATGCCCAGCCCCTGAAATAAATCAGAGCCCAGATGGGTTATTGCAGCAGCACGCTGTGAAAGCCAGGTTTTTACACATCCCTGATGTTTCAGTGTCATGTTTGCATTGCTAATGTATTACTTAAAATCACAGCCTTTTTATAAAATCCAAAGCACAAGAGAACACACATTAACACATAAGGACTGAGACACAGTGTTGGGACTGAACGTGGATTTGGGGAGCATAGATTTCCCAGTCTCAGTGTGCCACAGCTGTTATTAATGTTTGCACACCTCTGGTAGCTGGCTCTACGACAGGGTGCAGCTCTGAGGAGGTGTTTGGTACAATCCCGAATACAACTGAGCTCTGAGTTTGAAGGCAGAGAGCTTCTCTGGTCCCCTCCTGGCATGTGGCCTCCACTCTCACTGTGTGAGTACCTCCATGGGAGCATCCCCATGGCCACCTCACATCCAGTCCTCATTGCTGTTGCTTGCAACCCTTTGAGATATAATGAAGCAGAGAGAAGGCAACACCTTCCTTCTTCTTGAGACCACTGAGGGCCCACACTGTGCCCAGTGAGGGGAATGGTGCTCATGCTCGGGGGAGTCTCCTGGGGGTCCCTTGGCCACCTTGCCCACAGCCCACTGGGGCACAAGGGTGCAGCTCTCAGTGCTGCAGAAGTGAGAAAAATGTGGTAAACCCTGTCCAGGTGTCCCCCGTGCAGCAAACATCCAGCACATCTGACTTCCAAAATGGCTGGGCACGGTCTTGCCACTCAGCAAAAACTGCTCTGGCCCCACCTCACCTTCAGGCTGCGACTTCAGTGATGCAGTGCTCATAAAGGAGCCATCCAAGGTCGCATAAAGAAACCTAAATTTAGCTCTTCTCTGCCTAAAAATTTCATGAATTTAAAATCTATTATTGCCTTGGACTCTCCGGTTAGTCTCCCTCATGGAACAGATCTTGAAATATCAGATTCTTCTTGCTTAATCACCCAAAGAAAAGAAAAAGGGAGAAACGCAGGGCAGAGTAGTGCCTCCCTTGGCTGCTGGGACTCACTGTGGTGAGGGTCGGTGGTGGGCTGGCTCCAGAAACCAAAGCACAACCCCAGCACGGCTGCTTGGGAAGTCCAAAGGATGCGCTCAAAGCCATCTGGGAGGGAGATGGGCTCATGGCAAAGAGCGCAGTGAGCAGGGCCAGGTGTTGATGCCACTTTCCCCTCTCCCGGCAGATCTTCCCTGACGTGGAGGGGTGGCCCTTCCCGCGGTACCTGGGCTCCTGCGGGCGGCTGGTGGTCAGCGCCAGCACCCAGCCCCTGCGAGACTTCTTCGGGGCAGCCCCTGAGGTGGCGGCCGACCTGGCCCTCCAGCTCCTCGCCGTCCTCCGCTCCATGGGCACCAACGACCTCAACTATTTCTTCTACTTCACCCACGTGGACGCTGGCACCTTCGGCGTGTTCAGCAACGGGCATCTGTTCATCCGGGATGCCAGCACGCTGGGCATCATCGACAAGGAGGAAGGTACTCAGCAGGCTCTGGGGCTGCGCGTCTGTTGTAGGAGAGCTCGGTGTGACAGGCAGAACAGATCTTTCACCTGCTGTCGTTTATTTATTAACTGACATTCCTCCACTGATTTAACACTTTCATTTTGAATGTTCAACTTTTCAGAAGACCTTTGCTCAGCTCAAACGTTCAGCTGAGCACATCTCAAATATGCAGAAATCGTTGTCAGAGGATTTTCCACCAGACTTCTTTTTCTTGTCCCACCAGCTATTATGGTTGTCTTGGCTCCAGCTAGAGGAGCTGTTTTTGCGATTTAATGACTTTGGGTAACATGTAAAAATTACAGGTTTGACTGTTTGTGGTAGTTTCTGTAGGAACTCCATGTTCTAGGTTGCTGCTCTGATTCCTCTCATTTCCTCTGCACCAGTTTGACCCAACAATCCCTCTCTGCTTCCTCTCTAAGGCAATTCAGCAGAGCTCTGTCATTCAGAAAAATACATGTATTTCAGGGGAAAAGTAGCCCTTACACAGATACAGCACAGCATACATTGTGCTGAAAGATAGTAGTATCCTTTAGACAGCAACAAACCCTATATTAATACAGGGGCACAGACATATGTGATTATCCGAGATTTTTTTCCCGTCTTTCTAACAACAATTTTCATGGTCTTTAACAGGGAGCCAACTGATCGACGGCCAACAGGAGTACAAAGATATATTTAGCTGCTTGACTGTGGACTGCCAGTCTGCATTTGTGTCCTGTAACTCCATCAGAGAGAAGCAGAGCCTTGTCATGGTGTGTCAAGAGCTTCTGCCTAAGCTCCTGAAGGGGAAATTCCTGCAACCTGTACAGGAGAAAATAGACAGCTTCTTGCAGCACTGCGCGGATGGCCTTGCTGATGACCAGGGTGTCAATGAGGCGTTGGCAAAGCTGGCAGAGCTCCTGAAGCCTCTGCGGTCTTGTGATTCACGCTTTGCCTACCGCTACCCAGACTGCAAATACAGCGACAAATACTGATGGCTTTGGAGGAAGGCTGCCCAAGAAGGATGGCACACATTTCCTGGCTCCAGTGCAGGAAGCAAGGAGGAGCCAGGGCAGCTGGATGGAGCTGCACCAACTCCAGGACACCCTCATCGAGATGGAGGAGGAGGGAGCCGAGTGCACGCAGGATTTATTGTTCATCTCCCAGAGATGCATTTGTTACTTGGGATGTTAGATGTGATGTAAGGCTTATGGATTATAAACGTTATCATGAGTGACAAGGGCTACAGGATTAATAAATCTCCTTCACGTATTTTGGCCTTGGAAGAGTTTTCCATGCCATCCATTAAAGAGAAACCCTCAGAAGGCAGCATGCTCACAGCTAGCTAGATAGGGGAGCTTTATTACCAAGAACGTCTTTCTGATCGAGATGATATATACATAATGTGAGATGGATGGAAATATTTAAGACTTTTCCTGTGGGGATTTTTAATGCTCCAATGCTATAGACAAACTGAGCCACCTGATCGGTTCCTTACCACCATCCATCACAGATCACTTCTACAGAATATTTAAACTTTATTACTTTTATGGAACACAGAACAGAAAGACACAATCAGCAGCATTAAAAAGCTGAAAGACCCAGCATTTCTCGAGATTTAATTTCTCTAATCCCCAGTTACTTTTAGTCTTTCCCAAATTGATGGGCAATAATTGGAGTCTAATATAGGTTCTTTAAAGGTTTTAGGATTAAAACAAGAAGAACAACAAACAAACAAACAAAAGCAACTAACAACTCTTAGATGTGATTGTCCAGAAAATATTTTCACACTTTTCTCTCTGAAGAAAACTGGAGGGAACCATTTGAACAAAACCATTCAAATGGAAAACTACCTTAAGGGTAGAAACCACATGTCCAGAAGATGATATATTAGTCTACCCTAAGCATGAGACCACCTGAATAGTAAACCAGAGAATCACCCAGAACCACAGAATTATTGAAGTGGGAAGGGATCCCTGGAGATAATCTAGTCCATCTAGCCAAGCAGAGTCACCTAGAGTACATTGCACAGGATGGCATCCAGGCGGGTTTTGAATACCTCCAGAGACGGATACTCCACAACCTCTCTGGGCAACCTGTCCCAGTGCTCCATCACCCTCAGAGTAAATAAGTGTTTTCTTATATTCAGCCAGAACCTCCTGTGCTTCGGCTTGTGCCCCTTGCCTCTTGTCCTGTCGCTGGGCACCGCTGAAAAGAGTCTGGTCCCATGCTCTCGACACCCTCTCCTCAGATATTTATACACATTGATAAGATCCCCTCTCACTCTCCCCATCTCCAAGCTAACCAGGCCCAGTTCTCTCAGCCTCTCCTCTTATGAGAGATGCTCCAACCCTCTAATCACCTTCATAACACTCCTCTGAACTCGCTCCAGTAGCTCCATGTCTCTTCTTCATGAGGTTCCTCTCAGCCCATCCCTCTAGCCTGTCGTGGTCCCCCTGTATGGCAGCACAGCCCTCTGGGGTATCAGCCACTCCTCCCAGCTTTGTGTCGTCAGCAAACCTGCTGAGGGTGTACTCTGTTCCACTGTCCAGGTCTTTGATGTGTAAATTGAACAAGACTGGACACAGTACTGACTGCTAGCTACAGGCCTCCAACTAGACTCCGCACCACAAAGCACAACCCTCTGAGTTCTGCCATCCACCTCACAGTCCACTCAATCTACCCTGCATTTCCTGAGCCTGACCATGAGGATGTTATGGGAGACACTGTAAAAAGTCTTGCTGAAGTCAAGGTAGACAACATCTACTGCTCCCCTTCATCTACCCAGCCAGTCATCCCATCAGAGAAGGCTGTCAGATTGGTTAAGCATGATTTCCCCTTGGTAAATCCATGCTTTCACAGAATTGCGGTGTTCCAGTTTGTGTCCATTGCCTCTTGTCCTTACATTGATAACAACACAGCTTTTGTTGGTTCCCATCCCATGTGGTCCCTCTGGGGTGTCAGAGACACTTCCCTGTTGTCCAGGGGGCTGTGAGACCTCACCGGGGTTCGGGGCTTGTCTCCTGCGATTCAGGTGTGCAAGAGTCACCAAAAATTTGACTCAGCTGAGTCAGAAACTAGACTTTCTGGATCCCCCTGTAAGTATTTTCATCACGGAAACAGTCTTCACGTATCCATGGTTCAAAAAAGAAATCAGTAACAGGCCTAAAACCAGAAAAAGATGTGAGTGCATTTGCATTGCTAATCATTGTGCAGAGTTACCGGGAGCAGGAAAGCAAGACAAGATCTAGCGTTGGCTGTGGAGGGGCTCAGTGTGTGCAGACCACCAGGCCTGGGGTTAAAGCAAGGTATTGCGGCACATCAGGCATCCAAAAACACATGTGGCTCTGCCGCTGGCAAAATCTGCCCCAGGACATTTATTTTGCTTTTCCTCCTGGCATAAAATATCAAATACACCTTTCACCTCTCAAGAAGCAGAAACATTGGAAATAATTTGTAAGTAAATTTAGCTTCAGGCCCAGATGGTCCGACAGCAAAAATGTTTAAATATACAGCCTGAGCCCTCTTTCATGATTTCAGTCTATTTCTACATCATGGCTCTCTTCCAGTACAAAAAACATGTCCTTCGCTGGATCCATAAGGCTGACTAACAATCTGTTTTCAACAGTTTTTCTGGAATCCGTCTGCATCTTCGATCTTTCAGTCTGTGGTTTTACCTAAAGCTGTGCCTTGGCACCAGGCCCCTTCCCTTTCAGTGAGTCCTCCCAGTCAGCCACCCCTCGCCGGGGCAGGTAAAGCTCCTGCTTTACCACCACTCTCAATAATTAATAACACATTGCTTCCCCCTGGGTGGTTCATTGTCATCTTCCACTCAGTGCTTGAGGGCAGTGTGGTTCATGGTAACCAAAAATGCCAAAAAAAATGCTCTAAGGGGAAGAATTTTTCTGCTCCACCCATGCCCCAGGAGAAATAATTTGCAAACCATGGGCATGCGGAGAAGTCTTCACAGTTACCCCATGACTCCAGTCTGAGCTGGAATCAGGCAAAAGGACTGTCACATGTGCTTTGAGTAGGCCCCAATATCCTGTGACCCTAAAATGCTGGGTGTGAGAGATGGAGGAATCGTTGTCTTGCTCTGTGGTTGGATTCAGGTGGCAAAATGGCAGCAGGGGTTTTTGAGGCAATCCATTTTTCACATGGCTTGATTCAAAGCTGCTCAAGCTTAGAGGAGTCTCCCCATTGGCTTCAATAGGCTCTGATATGATTTTATTTATATTTTTTATTGCGATTAAAAATAACAGAATCATGGATTTAAAAATATTACAGCATTGGAAGCTGTGCTTACCACCCGTTTCTCTTCAGACATAGATTACAAAGGCCAGGCTCACATAAGACCGTGACTAATACACCAGCCATAAAATCAGTCCATGGCTCAGAAAGCAATCATTTTCCTAAACTAAAACTTATTTCCCCGTATTTCCCTGGCCTTTTATTTATTTATTTGCCAATTCTTCCCTTTAATATTTTCTTTTCTCTTGGCAGTTAGGCCCTGGAAGCAGTGCCCACTCTGTCTGCCAGCTTCAGTCAGGCCTTGAAAAGCTAGTAGGCCACGCTCCAAAAGGATGTGAAATTAATTTATAAATGGCGATTATTTTAAACCTAATCCTCCCCAAAAGAACTCTCAAGTAATTTTTTCCTCTCTGCATTTGAGTTATTTCTGACAGAGGCTTTGTGCAAGTCTTTGCACGCTGTTCCTGGTAACGACGTAGAGCGCGTCAGGCCTGCTGGTTTGCACAGCAGGAGAAGAAACGCGGCCATCCTTGGTCCTCCACCAGTCCCACAAGCAGCCCAAATATTTCCTTTATCTGTGGGTAGTTGGCAGCTGCCTTTATGTCCACGTGTTTATTAGGCATCTCTCTTGCTGTCCAATACCCTGCATATTTTTAAGCTTTTATGTCCAGAGAGTCCTGGTTCATAAAACTGTATATTCTGCCGTGTTTCATGTAGTGGAATACTTTAATACTCTCATTTCTCAGCGTGGCAGCCCATAGCAAGCAATCTTCCCACCGCAGCTCACCACTACTCTAAGTATCATGTTCAGTCATTGCCTTCACACATTTCATCAGCGCTGCCACCCCACACACCCACCCCCCCAAAAAAATCCATTTTGGAAGGAATGGCAGCCATGAATGGCATTATATTGTCCTCCTCGTGCATGTCTGCTGAAAAGAGAGCACCTGGTAGCATGTGCTGAAAGAAGCCCCTGGGTCATGCACCTCATCATAGGCTGTGCAGAGCCTCTGGGGTGGCCTTGTGCTCCCAAATATCACATCTGTGCCTGCTGAGCTTTGTCCTTTCAGACACCTCCTGGCACCTCTCCAGCCTGCTGCCTCGGCCAGGACACTGCACATCCAGAGGGCAAGGGACATGAGGAGTATGACTAGGGAAACCCAAGCAGGTACTTGAGGTCAAGGTATCTGGTGTCCCACAGAGCACCCCTAAACCTTCTAGCAGTGGCACTTTCCTGGCATTTGGAGGCTCAGGGCTATGCCCCACCAGAAAGAAAATATCCTGTAAAAGAGAGGAATGGTTTCCTAATCCATAGCTTTTGTGGGCAACAGTTTCTTAGCCCAGGTTACACCCTCTGTCCCTCTTGGCTTCCCACAAGGTGCCATCCAGAAAGCACCAGAGCATCTTGGAGAACTTGGTATTGGTGCTCAACAACTCCTATTTGCAGGAGCTTTCAGACAAGCACATTTCATGCGAGGGCCTTTCCAGCGAGCTCAGCCAACAACAGTTATTTGCACGTGCTTTTTATTTGCCTTCTGGTTTTCTGAGACTTTAGGATGCACTTGGGTCCCATTTGCCAATTACTCTCTACAGCCAGGTGCTCTAGATACTTTATTGCTAATTCTTCCTAAGTGAAACCTTAGCTTCCCCCATTATAACATGAATCTGGAAAGAAAGGCCTTTACAAAAATACTGAATGTCATGAGACACTACAAAATCACATCAGCAAGCACCAAGGTATTCTGAATTGGTTTACCAAGACACATTAATTTGATTAATATGTGAGTCTAGCTGCTACTGTATCCTATGTTTCTTTAATTCAGTGCTAAAAGGAGCTTGGTAGTCATCCTGAAATTCAAAGCAAGCAAACAGACATGAAAGAAAAATGAAATGGAAACAGCTACTCATGGCAAGTCCATTGAAGGGGGATGGAGGTACCCAGTTTCTTCCTTATCAATTGGAGAAAATGGCCAAATCATCTGCTCTCCTCTGCATGGGGATTGTCTGTGCAAGACGGTGCTTGGCTATTTTTTAGCACCACTCCTCAAGGAAGAGTTGAAAAACTTGAATAGAGACCTGCTAGGAAGGGCAAGGTTTACCCAGATGTCCAGAAAAAGTGAAGATTATATTATGTATAGCAGGTGTAACAAGGTGTCAGCCCCTAGAGTTTTGGTCCACACATCTCACATGGAGACAAGACCTCCTAAAAAAGGAGAGGCTGGAGGTAGCTGTTTGGTGTCTGAATCCAGTGAAGAAAATAGTGGGGTTACCCATCTGCGCATAGACAACTAGAACAGAAAAGGCAACAGGAATAAGCCATTTTTCTCATTACAGATAGAAACCCTGGGTTTCTGGGATAGATCTACTTGCAGCATTTTACATCCTTGCTCTTTGGAGCAATTAGAAGTTATCCTTTCTCCACAGGTGTCTAATTAGAGCTGAAGAATGCTGCTTGCCCTATAAAGTAGCCCCCAGTGATGCTGGCACTCCTTGCTCTTGCCCTAAGGGCTACTGAAATCCCACCACTGAGTTTCTCACCTCTTCCTACCAGCAGGCTGAGACAGGGCCTGGTTATGTGACCCCCAGCCCTCTCCTAAACTTAGGGATAGCCAACAGTCAAATATTTCCTCACGAGGAAAATAGGCAATGAATTGTGGTGACAGCCACAGCTGTACCTCCTTCACCTCCACCAGCTCCTCGTGTAGCACCTCTCCACGTCTGAGCCCCTCACTTCTTTAGGGATCGACTGGCTGGGATTAGTGGTTTTAATACCACACTCTATTCTTTCCAACACACAAAACATAAATGGCAGTGGTTAGTCTAAAGCAAACTTTTTAGGTATTTTAAACAAGAATACACCAGCCTCTTCTGTGGGGATGTAAGAGAACAAGTGTGTCAGGTTTCACACTCCTATAGTACTACTCAGCGACAATGCATATAGCTACAACCCTTGCCTTACACAGTTCATTTGCTAAGTTACACGTAAAGATATCTTTTCAGACTAACACCCACAGAAGTGTCATGTAAAGTTCAATGTATTATGTGTTTTAAAAGGACCTTGTCAGTCATGCCACATTTCTTTTTCCTTTCAAAATTCAAACATTCACCTGAATAAAGGCTTGTCAAACTCATTCCTCTAGTGATGTCTTAAAATAGTGTTTTTTTCTTGTTCTGAAAAAAATAATCAAGCCACTACGAATAATCAGAGACTTTCCATGGTGATGAGAAAACACTTCCTCTCTTCATGTTCTTGGTATACGAAGAGCATGAGAGAGCTTCGCCTTTGGTTTTTCACTCTGCTCTGGCTAGTGCAGCTGTACACATTGACTCATTTTTCCCACCTCCTCAAGCTGGAGACAGAGAAAAGAAAGTGCCCTTAAATGTTTTCACTATTTCTTCTAGAAAAACAAAACAGGGATTTGTGTGCAATGCAGGTACTGCTGAAGGACAGGAGGAAAAAGGCACTGGAAGAATGATGCCACTGGGTGAAAGTACTGGGATTAAACATTTGTCCAGCCAGAGCACTCGTAACCACTTCAGGAGTCACTTTAGAAGGGAACCTCTGTATCACCACTGGCCTTTCAAAGTGGAAATCCCTTCGGCAGGTGGGCAAAGGATGGGAACAGTTGTCCAGATTTTGGGAAACCAATTACGTATTGCTTCCCTTTTTCACTCATGGGGACAAATGTTTGCACGGGTTTCCCTCTGTGTCTACAAGGGTGGCTGAAAGAAAGCAACCAAGAACAAAATGCTGAGGAAATCTCACAGCTTGCTTTGTTGAAGTGCATTGAGAAGGGCTCTCAGAAGTTAAGGCTGTTCTGTTTTGTTTTGTTTTGTTTTGTTTTGTTTTGTTTTGTTTTGTTTTCCAACAGTAGCATTGGAGTTTCCGAGTGTGTCATCTAATGGGAGAGACCATGCTACTTGAGGGAGAGCAGGGCAGGGCCTGTGAAGCTGGACAGAACTTCATGGTTGTGCTCCCTGAGAAAGGAGCCAAGCAGAGCGTGCTAAAAATACAGCTTTTGCATGACTAAAGGATTGTATTTACCGCAATATAAAGTTACAGGGGAAGGCAGGCTGAGGAGAGTAGCTTCTGAATGGAGCCCACAAACAAAAATCTGACCTTGAGCTTCCACCAAAAAAAAAAAATATATATATATATATACATATATATTTACCTTAAAAATATTCTAACTGGCAATTCAAGGAAGAAGTAAAAAAGGCCAAATGTAATAGAAACAATCAGAGCTTTTCTAAGTGGAACAGAGACTTCAAAAGACTGTTATACCCAGGGACACATGTGTTCATGGGATTTTATGAGAAAGATTGTTCACAAATTTGACAGAAACCCAGAGGTCCTCTGTCACTGTCCACTAGTAACTAGAGAGGCAAAAATCAAGAATTACTGGAAAAGCTGAGGCTGCAAAGTTCCCTTTTTTTCCCAGCCCTGGATCTGTGAGTGATCCCACTACTGCTCTGAGACAGCAGCTGGCTTCTTCTGGGGCATGTGCCCTAGATGCAGCCCCCAAATCCATGTCCTGTGCTGGGCAGGGATGGAGGGATACCAGGCAGCAGGTCAGTGATCTGAGCCCGAGGATGGGTACACAGGTTGCAAGGAAATCCGTGAGCTGCTCGTGACTTAACTTTCTGAGCTTCCTGCGGAGCGCAGCAGGAAAGCCTCGCCTGCTGTGATGTCTGCCCAAGTTTTCCTTGAAGAGCCCTGCAACAGTGGGATTTGTTTAAAGCCACATTAGAAGCTCAGAGTAAATGTGTACCGGCAATAAATAAAAAAATAAATATACACATACCCCAGGTGGCTAAACAGCAGCACAACAGAGCGATTCAAAGCAAACAGACACCCTTCAAATAGCAGAAATCAAATGCAGAAATTAGGCAAATTAGATGCAAGACTACAATAAAGCAGCCCCAGAAAAAAAAAAAAAAAAAAAAAAAAAAAAAACAATAAAAAAAATCTAAGGAGCTACTTGCTAACAGCATGGGGGCTGATAATAAACCCTTTCTCAAACACACTAGAAGCAGAAAGACTGCCAAAAGGCTTGCTGTGGCCAGCCAGCAATCCCAGCACAGGGAAGCTCAAGGAAAAGAAGGCTGTGGGAGAGAGTGCAATCAAGTTTTTTTCTTGCAAAAATATTCACAAGCAGTGCCTCAAAGAGGAGGTAGGAATAGTAGCTTCAGCTCATCTGTTTAAAGCGAAATCAGGTAAAACCTACTGCTGCCTCCCTAGTTTTGGGGGTAAAAAGCCAATGTTTGGGGGAGGCTGTGGTGTGGCAGATGTCACCAACCTCACTTCTACTAAGACTTTGATGCTGCTCTGCAGGGAAGTTAACAAATAAGGGGTCTGGTGGGAATAAGGTGCAAGGGAGGAACCGTGCTTAGACTCTGTGCCAAAGCAGGGACGCATGGGCTGGGTATGACTCCGCTGAAGGGGGTTGCTCATCACATGGAGAAAACCAGGAGCAGAGCAGCAGTCTGGGTTTTCAGTGTAGTACAGAGGAAAACAAGATCACCAGGTGGGCACGGGCATGGGATTTCCCTGGGGGAAATCCCTAGGATTTGTAAGCCTGAAGAGGGGCACCTGTGGAGGCAGGGAGCAGGAGGCTGAAACTGTGGCTTAAACACTTCCCTGTGAGGAAATCCCAGCGTCAGGGGTTGTATGGAGGTGGGAGGATATAACAGCAGAAGGATTTCTCTTCATCTTTGTTCTTGTATTCCTCCCCAAACACAGATCTGTCCCAATATGTCAGCCCAAATGAGTTTTAAAGGTCACAGGAATGGCTGGGAAGGAGGGCTGGAGTGGGGGCTCCTGAGGTGACAGCCCCACTCAGGGCTGGATACACGCTTCCGATGACCAGAGAAACATCCTCCTGGGTGGAAAAAAGTGTCCTTTGTTCAGTGATGTCCATAAAATTAAAGATGTGAATAATTTAACAGTATTTATGAATAAAGCCATTGCAACACAGCTACTAATGACTCACTGCCTTCTCATGGAAACACCCTAATTTTCCACTGATACCTCCTTTTGGAGAAAAGAAATGAAACAAAAGAAAAGAAAACCACCAAACTTGAGGGAAAAAAGCTCATCCTGATCCAGAGACATCATCTTAATATCAGTGTTGTGAGTGGGAGGCAGCAAGAGCTGGGTAATAGCGCATGGGAGCTTTGAGATCTCGGATCTATTAAAATGCTGGTTTGCCAGCACAGCCACTTTGCGTGTCTGGAAATTTTCATTCAGAACAAACCTTTGCCACAACCAAAAGCAAGCAGTGACACGAAAACGAATCTGGTATAGTTTTAGAGGGCAGGGACTCTCAAGAGACCTGTTATTTCAACATCTGAAACAGCTTAAGGTGGCTTCACTTGGATTAAACCAAGTTTCTCTCCTCTGATAGACTCAAACTGGTCCAAGGGTCTCCATCAGCTGTCTGTTTGCTTTTTGGAGTTCAACCTCAGGCTCACAGCACGTGCTTTCCTCTCACGTGAAACCTGGTGGCTCAGAAACCTCCCCGCCTTCCCTGGTGCTTTCTTCCCTCACTCTTTTAACCTGTCACCGCACGTCTGTCCTTTCTGACCACGTTTCTCGGGTCTCTTCTGCTCAGTGGTGGCTTTATGACACTGGCATGAGACGCTCTCCAGTGCAGGGGGAGCGCGGTACAAAAGGGGCAGCCTCATGTGCAGGGCTGATGTGCAGGATACAGCACATCCTGCAGGGAGGGCACAGGGAGACTGCAGACGTGTGCAGAAAGAGCACACAGCTCCAGATGAAGAAGGGAAGGTGAAGAGCACAGATTTTCAGGTCAATAACATGGGGGAAAGGATGGAGGCAGATAAAGATGTGACCAGTGTCTAGTGAGAAGGGAACTCCACTCCTCAGAGCATTTGAGCACATCAAGAGTCAAACCATGAAAAATAAATACAGAACTGCACAGTAATTGAAGTTAAACCAACATTTAAAACAGAGTCTTGATGAAGGAACCACAAAGATGCTCAGAAGGCTGGAGCACCTCTCCTGTGAAGGAAGGCTCAGAGAGCTGGGGATGTTCAGCCTGGAGAAGAGGAGACTCCAGGGAGACCTCATTGCAGCTTTTCGATACTTAAGGAGTCTTATAAAAAAGGATGGAGAAAGACTCTTTACTTGTGTAGGTAATGATAGGAATAGGGGGAATGGTCTTAAACTAAAAGAGGGCAGATTTAGATTAGAGGTTGGGAGGAAATTCATTACTCAGAGGTGGTGAGGCCCTGGCACAGGCTGCCCAGAGAAGCTGTGGGTGCCCCATCCCTGGAGGTGCTCAAGGCCAGGCTGGATGGGGCTTTGGGCAGCCTGGGCTGGTGGGAGGTGTCCCTGCCCATGGTAGGGGGGTGGAACCAGGTGGTCTTGAAGGTCCCTTCCAACCCAAACCAGTCTGTGGTTCTGTGATTCTATGAAACTAATGTAGAAGAGAGTTGGAGGGACATGAAGCCCTCATGGCTTTAAAACTTCACAGCACCAAATGCTTTTCAGGCAGTCTGTCTGAGTGAGTCACCTTGCAAACAGACACAGAAATGCCTCAAACTCTTTATCTTCTACCCTAGTGGCTATGCCATTGTCAGTGACAGACACAGGTCTATGGACAGTACTGAGATAACCTCTTCATCATATCCTCTGGCCTGGCATTCTCTTGATGCCAACCTGCTCCTCAAACCCAAATTCTAGCTCCCTTTCGAGCATTAAATGCACTAAGTGAAGGCTTAGCCTATGTTAAAAGCCTATGTTAAGGATGCTTGGCAGTGAGAGAAAGGTAAAAGCACGGAGGTAAAAGTGAAGACAAAGTGATGTGTATATTGGAGAGGAGAGATGAGCACAACCACTAAAAAGCACAGAAGGCATAGAAGATGTTTGGGAAGATTTGCCAGAAGAGAGAAGGAAATAGACTTTCTTCTATGACAGACCAATAGCTTACAAAAGCAACTGCACTAGGAAGGAGGTGCAAAAAAAGAAAAAGAAAAAGAGAGCAGTGAGCAGCTCTCCTGCTTTATGTAGGATTTTCTTCTGTGCTTTCAAGTTTTTGACAGCAGACACACCACCCAGCATCCAGAAAAGGGGAAGAAATGCGCTTCCCTCCTCCCCAGCCATAGAACCCCCCCTTTCTGAACTCATATATCCACCACTGCCCTGTATCCACCACCCATGCAGCTCACGAGTTCCCTAGGGCTTTGCTCCAAAGGCAGAAATGCCAAACACGAGCAATAACTGGCAAGGAGGAAAGGAAAGAGCAAAGCAAAACTCTCCACCCCTCCATCCAGGTGCCAAAATCTGCCAGCACAAACCTTCTTATCCCTTCCCAAGATCCTTTCTCAGCAGAACACAGTTTTTTTTTTTTTTTTTTTTAATTTTTATTTTTATTTTGCTCCTAACACAGTTTCCACACCAATACACAGCATGCGTCATCCAGCATCATGCCCAAAACACCTCCTGGCTGCAGGCAGAGGGGAAGGAAGCCGGGGTGATGCTGGCAGGCCCTCGGGCTCTCACCTGCAGCTTCCCGGCGGGGACCAGAGGACTGGCAGGCTGCAGCCAGCTCCTGGCGTGCACAGGGCAATCAAGTACCTATTCAAACCCAGCAGCACTTCGTTCATGGGCCGTCTTGTGTTCTCCAATTTGTAATTGTGTAAATAAACCATCGATAGCATTATCTGTGGCATTCTTCATAGCGCAGCCGTAATTGCTGAAGACTCCATCAATCTCTGTAAACAGCATTTTACACTGATTTTGAAAATTAGGAACTGAAGTTGCACTTGTGATAATTGCCAGCTCATTTTGTTCTATGCTGGGAAGCTCATCCCACCTTTGCCTTTTACTTTGTAGCTGTTCCCAAAGCAGTTTTTCAAAGTTACTGTGAACTACCAAATGCATGCGTTGTTTATCCATTAACCAAGATGGAGGGAGGTTCACTGAGCATTCATTCAAATAATTTTTTTGCCTGCCCAGACTTTTTTCCCTGATGGACTTTGTTCCTTTCCTTCTTGGTTTCCTACCTTTTTAAATAAATAAATAAATAAATAAATAAAAAATAAATAAATAAATAAATAAATAAAAAGTTCTACTATTACCTCTAAGTACATCTCATAACAGCAGTGATTATTTTTTCCCATTCTTTTCGTTTTCTTTTTTTCACAGGAGATGTCTTCTGCTGTGTCTCTGGCATAGCCCTGCAGAAGTCCTGCCTGAGGCACACAGGTAAAAGCTGAAAGATGCTGAAATAGGATTTAGATGTCAGAGTGCAACTTAGCTTATAACCACACTATACTAGCATCACACAGCGCACACAGACAAAGCAATTTCTCACGTCCTTGCTCGTGAATACCAAAATCTCTTGTTGCACTTCAGCACCATGATGGATAATGATGACTGTCCACATAGATAACCCATGTGGAGATGAGGTCTTTTTCTCTCTCCCAAGGGGTCTGCAGCCCACAGTCTGTTGGAGGCTGGTTCCTGGGGAAAGTACAGTATCTTACTACAAAGCATGATAGCATCATGCCATGTGAGTGCTTGGGAGGGCACCCCCATAGGGCACCACCGTGCTGAATCCCCGTGGGCATTTCTCAGTAACGTTATACTCTGTCAACCTGTCACTGAAACCATTTTTATGTATTTTACATCTGCCAGCTGGGTATCAGGTATCTGTACCCTTCTCTGGTGGCTCTGTGTCAACATCCCCAGGCTGGTCTGCCCAGGAACTTCTGCCTCCTCGAGCACAACCGATCACTTTACCACCTAAAAACCACCCTCCCGTGTGCTCTCATGACACTTTCAGTGTTGCACCAGCCAGGGAAGCATTATCAGATAAAAGCCTGGGCTGAGTATGAAGCAGCAACAGCCCTAAACCCCCTCCAGCTCAGCCTGCAGCTCGGGCTGATCTGGTCCCAGGGGATGTGAGTGTGTGGTGGACCTTGGTGGGCCCTTCAAGTTGGCATTAGACTTCTCAGTGAAGTGCAGTAGGTTTTTTGTTGTTGTTGTTGTTGTTTTGTTTTTTTTTTCCACATCCCAAGTGATGCCCTTCCTGGTCTGGTTTGGGTCCGGTCATTTCTGAAGCCACCCGAAAGTTGCCTGCAGACAGGAGGTGACCAAAGCCACCCACCTCCTCCACCATCCTCCAGGGAACTGCTGCGAAGGTCAGACAGTCTGTGGGGTGGCCCACTGGCATTTTAGAGAAAATAAACCCCAGAAACCTAAAATTTCCATGTCTTTAAATAGAACAGATTAAAATTCCCTTTCAAATACTTTGTTCAACCTCTAACCAACCTGTCAATTAACTGATGCCCCAGCTTTGCTCTCCTCTGCCTGCTCTGACCTGGATTTTCTTTTCACCAGCTTCAGTCCCAAACCGTGCGCCGTTTCCTATAACCTGGGCCTGACAACACCCTCCACAAGAAAAATGGTGGGACGGGTCTGACTTTTGGGAAGGAGCGGGTCAAAAACCTGATCACGCTGCCCTCCGTCAGAGAGGAACCACTGTCCTTCAGGAGCTCAGAGAAGGACCGGGGGGAGGCAGCAGGCTCTAAAACCAGACCCATCTCCATCCTACCTCCACCCTCCCCACACTTGCTCTGTCTGCACATACCCAACACCCTACTGTACCCTAGGAGGGGCAGCAGCAGTTGTGTTTTAAGGCCTTAATGAGGCCCCCGGCATCAGCAGACCAGCAGCTACCTGCAAACCGCTGCCATTGCTGCCATACCGTGATGCTGGAAGCCGAGCCTTTCCTGCTCTCATCATGAAGAGGTGCCTTTTCCCTGCTTTATGGCTTCCTAAAGTAAACAGAGATGCACGCACCTCACCCATACCTGTTCTTTTTGGACCATTAAATGGTCGATCTCCTCGTAACAACCCCCACAGCCCCATCCCCAGCACCACAGCGGTGGGGGAGCCCGGCCTGCTCCGCAGCAAGGCTGCCTACACCCGCTTCACTTCTTCCAGCATAGTGATACCACCCCGAAGCCAGGGCCAAAGCTCCTGCTGGATCAGTTGTTGTCCCCGTGTCCCTTGTTTAGGCCTGGTGAACCTCACTCAGCGGTGCTGCACCCTGTGTAACCCCCCACAGCATCTGCTCGGCCCCCGGTGCAGCGGGGAGGCTGCTTTCCCTCTCCACCTGCTGCTTTCTGCAGCTTTGCACGTAGCTGCTGGCATCGACAAGGAGACCTGATCCCCCAAAAAGCCACCCTCAAAAAAAAACAACCCTCTCCCTAGTTACCAAACGTGTAGGACACATTTGTTCCCCAAGTTCTAGGTAAAAGTGTCACACTTCCTCGAAATGAGGCTGCCCAGGGCCCCAGTGGGCCTCATGCCCACATTGCTGCCTTGCTTGCAGCCTCCTCCCTGGCACCCCGTGCCTTCCTCCGCGGGGCCCTGCAGGTAGCAAGCCCTGCACTGAGCTTGCTTGAACCTGAGCTTCAGCTTGGACGTGTCTGGGCATCATCACCTGCTGTTCTCCTTCCTGTCAGTGTGGCCACAACCCAGGCAGCCGACGCTGGTTGCCATCAGCCTCCCCCAGAAGTGAACATCCACCCTCTGAGTGCCTCCTCCGCCTGGTTCCCACCCTGTATAACGTGGCCGTGGAAGAGACGAGGCTTCCCCACCTCGTAGATTTGTCTGCTGGCACCATCCCTGTCGTTGGATTGATGGGCCTTGGCCCTTTGCTACAGATCCAGACAAAATGGCGCTGACCTGTGTGTGCTTGGGCCTAAAAGCCCTCTTGCTAGTCCCCTACGCCAAATAAAATTTGTACTTGAGCACTCTCTTCCAAAACATCCCGTTTGAATCCTTGCATCTTCCACCTCCTTAATCAGCTACCTTTTCCTCTGACTGGACGTCATCTTCCACCTCCTTAATCAGCTACCTTTTCCTCTGACTGGACGTCATCACCTGGGGAGTCCCCAGTCCTCACCCACCTCTGTTCCACGAATCTATCCTATACCATACCGAAATGAAGTAACCTGCACTAATTTCAGTAAAGCAACCATTTTAGTACAACTTCCAAAATCCTTCCTCCATGTAGAAAGGTACAGATTCACAATACCTTATCTTTGGGATCACCAAGTTACCTGCCATATAAATTCAGGGGCTTTTCAGAAGCCCTGTCACCACTGGTCTCACTTACATAGCTACCAACATCCCTCCTGAAATGGAAACCTGTAGACTTCACTTCTCCAGAAAAGCTGAGATGCTAATCCCAAATTGCTTATCTGAAGGAAAACTTAAAAATCAAATGCTCTGTTGAATGTATTTGTGGAGGAACTTAAATGAAGCTCAGAAAGATGCGACTATCCCTTCCTCCCCATATACGGGATCTCTTTTTTGTCAAGCTACCCCAGAACATTCTTCAGATCTGGAGTTGTGTAGCAAATGTTGCTATTTATTTCTAATTCCCCTCTTAATTCAACTTTTCATTACTTTTTGTTTGTGTGTGTGTGTATAAACACCCATTTTTATCTCATCAGTTTTAACCACATCTTAATAATGCCTCTCTTCTGTTAGTCTTGTACCTTCCAAAATTCAACAAGTGTCACATCTTTGGCCACGTCCATCCTTTTATATTTTGATCTTTAATTTGCCTGCTGCAGTAATTTGTGGCTATAAGCAAATCAGGTTCACCTGCAGTTAAGGCTCAGCTGTGGAGCTCATGGACAACAGCCTAAGGTTCACTGAAGAGGTGAGTTAGGGTGAGTTATTCCCCTCCATTTTGCTTAGGAATCCCACCTCCCTTCCCCTCCCCTCCCACCCCCAAACTGCTGGAAATATCCAGAGATTACAAATGCTTCGCGTGCATCATGTGTGTCATAATTTAAGAAGCAGAACTGCTTCACAATAACTACAATTGATAAAATATTAACTTGTGCTTTTTTTTTTTTTAATAAAATGAAACAAAAGCATTCTAAATCATAGCAGCTTATAGATCAAAACTGTCCATAGTTTAGGAGCATAGTGTAATTAAGAAGTATTAAAACTGCAAAATATTAAAGCCCTGCAGCAATTCAAATCCATGACAAAACCTTCATGCAGAGTGAGCAATACTGCCTGATGCTCTACTGATTTGGTCTACCTGTTCATTGGTGAAATATGATTTTATTTTTTTTTTTCCCTTGGTAATGGTATATCCTCTTTTGCAAAGGGGAGGAAAGGTACAAAGCCCTTTTGATTAGCACGCAATAGCTCTTTCCCTAGTTAGCAATACTCTGTTATAGCACTGAGAAATGAGGACTGTTTGTTTACCATTAGTTGAGGTAAGTTATCTTGCTTTTATTTGGGTTTAAGACTACTGTAAAGGAGTAGCTTTTCAGTTGCAGCATGGTTTGTCAAGATTACAATATTTATGACTGCATAAAATACATAAGTAAAAAATTATGATTTGTAGAGTTTGTTATCAAGAGCTGAGACTTACATCTTTACAGAACTGTAAATACTGGCTTCCTAACTGCTAGCTGATAATTTTGCTGGAAAGAGCATTTGTTATACTTTTCTCGAATCTCTATACCCTTTTGTCCACCTGTTGTATGAACTAGCAAAAAAGTCATTTATAACTAAACTGTTGTAACAGCATTAGACAAGCTGTACTGATTCTTCATTAAAACACCCTTCATTTGAAGCTACAAAGGTAAGAGGCAATCCTTTTTGTTCAAAATAAACTATTAGCATGCTCTGTGCCTTTAACACTTCACATTGATTACAAAAAATTTAACAATGCAATCACTAACATACCCCACTAATGAGAAATTATGAGAAATCGTTTGATGCAGAACCTTCTGCATCAGTCAACTCTGATCGATAAGAAAGCTATCAATTTTGAAATTTAGATTTAATGCATTTTCAAGAAGCTAATGAGAAAGGAGCAACTTAAAATAAATACCATAATTAAAACTGCAAACTGTTACAATGATATATTATAAACTTGTCCTAAATAAACCTAGTGCTTCAAAAATTTACCAGTGAATTTGTATTACAAAGTATGTGAAAATACAATAGAATACCACAAAACAACGTCCTTTTTCTGGGTCAGCAATGACACCAAGGTGATTCAGTCTTAACTTCTTAAACTGTTAATAGAACATATTGTAATATATAAGTTGCAATTTGGTTGAATTCTAGATACCATCCCCACCCGAACTCAAATTCGCCTTTTTCAGTTCTCCTCTGAAACTAGTGCCAAACTTCCTGTCAAACCCGGCATTTTCTCGAAGAGCTTTAAAGTTTAGCCATTACTTATTTTCTACTACTATGTTTTGGCAGCAACTATTTATTGGTCTGTTATTGCAAAAAGTGCAATTTAACAATAAACCAGTCTGAAGGTCATTTTATGTCTTGAGGATACATACCATATATTTCTTTAAAAATAATCATACTTTTGTAAGCAATACTTTACAGTAGACACCTCAAATCTACCATAGATGTAAAACTTAAACCGAGAAAAATTTAGTCTCTAAATCTTTATACACATATTTATATTCGAATTTCTATATATATTATATATATACACAAGCACAAGAGTATATATAAAATATATATAATCAGATTCAAAAAAAGAACAAAAACTGGGCACTGTACATAAAATCTTTTTAAAACTCAAACAATAGAAAAACTTTAAACATTAAACAATTTTAATAAAAGTTTCTGTACAATGCTAAGCAGTTTTATTTACATATAGAAAATGTAATAGGAGTAGTGTTTGAAATTACAGAACTCCTTAAAATTTCAATGGCAGGTAATCTGGAAAAAATAACAGCATTCCATTCACAAATATTTTCAAGCAATAAATATGTATTTATAAATAGTGTAAATTTACATCAAGATTAGAAACAAAAATCACAAATCTGAAGTTTATTCCTTAGTCTATGTGCAACCCATTTATCTTTGTGACTTGGCTGTTAATTGTTTTAAATTTTATTTAGGAACCAAAAGTGTAACCGTCATGGTTTCAAAACAAGACAGAAAAACATAAAAGCAGTAAAAAATTTATATCACCTAACTCTTCACATTAAAAAAAAAAAAAAAAAAAAAAAGTTGCCCAAAGAAAGACTTAAAATTTCTAACTACCTTACAAAGAAATGACCAGCTAAGCTAGTACTTTTTCCAAGGGAAATTCTGAAGGGGAAAAAATGGTTGAAACCAACTCATCAGCCCAGAAACAGAGAAATACAAAAGAGGTGGTCTTCAAGTCAGTAGTCTGTATAATGTTGCCAGTTTTGTCAGATATATACAAAACATGGAATTATTTTTTTGAAGTACAGCTGGATGAGCTTTATTTGTTTTGAGTTCTGGAGTAGGAGGCAGTGCTCTCTCCTGTCCAGTTGGTTGACACTCCGCACTTGGAAGGTTGCATAGACACAGCTTTCAGCCAGCAGCCTTACGGGATAGCTACAAAAATCAGTGGTGCAGAACTGGGTCACTTCCTGAATATCAGAAAAGTTTTCATTTAATGTCCATGAAAAAATGTCAAGATGAGGAGGATGGCAATGGAGGAGCCTGAAAAAGAAAACATTAAATTACCTTTTCTACAAGGGTGCAGAACTCAGTCGTTTAACCAAGATCTGTCCAAACGATAGCCATGAGAGTTTGAAGTCAAACACTACTGTTTTTATACATCTGGACTTTATCAAGTAGGTACTGGCACGTTTTCCCAACTAACTCAATAAAATGTATACTTTTATGACTGCTTCACACTAGGATTTTGCCTATACTGCAGACTGGGAGGATGGCTGAGTTGATACTATGTGAGCTGCCAGAACAAGTCCTGTTGTGGCAGCAAAGAGCTCCATGTGGGCTTCTACAGGTCTGGCTATGTACTCTAAAACAGGGATTCTCAACCTGTTTACCACTGGGATGGGCGGGTCATCCATCTGTGGCTATCCAAAAACTCTGCGGTCTGCATTTTTACCCCCCACCTACACAGTAACATATAATCCTGAAGTTAGGATATCTGTGGAAAGGGTCTCTGGATTCTCTGGCATGGGGACAAAGCTTCTTTTTTAATCCTGAAACTCAAAAACAGAGTGCCTTAAGAGTGAAGGAAGTGAGGTGTCTTGTTCCTGCCTGCTTTCAGGAGACGAGGTCTAGAAGATACCTATTTCCCAATATTGCAATTTGTAGCATTATCATAAAAACACTGAACCTCTGATAGAGCTTCTCCTTTCTTCTCTTTTCCTGCCCATCAGTTCTGTCATGATGCGGGAACCCTTTAGAAAGCTGCTCACAGTCCCTAAGGACGCTGTCAATTGTACCCTAGTATCCACCTATGAAACACTGACACTAGTTAATTCCTGTGTTCACTCCTGATACTTTACCCCAAACACAGAGCCTGTTAGGCTTGTGCCATCTCACAGAATCACAGAATTTCTGGGTTGGAAAAGACCTCAAGATCATCGAGTCAACTCAGATGATCTTTGTCCTGTGACTTGCCACAGACCTCTACTCTTCTCCCTCCTAGATCTGGGAGATGCTACCTTAAGGCTATGACTCTTCTCAATCAAACTGTAACCCCCTTTAAAAGAAATGATAGTGTGCATCAATTTCACTGCAGAACACTTCTGAATGCCCTTCAGGGCTGCAGTTATAGGCTTTGGTAGGTCAGGGAGCTGCTCACAGGTTGAGAACCCTTGTTCTAGGCACAGTTATATCACCACCATTGCCTACATAATATTATCAACACAGACAACAAAATACCCTTCCCTGTCTCCCTCCTTTCTCCCTTTTCCATCAGAAGCCTTCTTTTCCCATTCCACTCAATTGGATGGTGTATTTGAGAGCAGGTGTTTATTTATTTGCTTTTCTGTAACAGATCATCGCTTCAAAATTGCAGTATTTCACAAACTATAATGACAATGGGTTTCTAAAAGTACGAACTGAAGTTCAACCACCTCAGGCTCTGCAGGACCGATGAAGAGAATTAAATTCAGAGGACATGGTCCTGCGCTCTCACCAGCCTCTACTGCTGAACCCCGAGGCATTAGCTCAAAGGTTGCAACTTAATCATGCTAGTGTAACATGAAATAATTGTCTAAACATACATTTTCTGCAGCACCTGGAAATGAATCAAAAGGCACAGCCATTTCTGGGCTGCTGTATTTAACTCAACATGAAATTCTCATAACGCTTTGTCCAATGTTTGTCTCCTTTGACAGGAAGGCAAGGCTTATCGTAAATAAATCCAGCATCGCTTTCACTGTGATTACAAACAAGCCATCTTTGCCTGAAACAATGAAACCTGGGTGAAATGTTAGGACAGTTGTGCTGACACAGTTCAAAGCAGGAGGCTGCCATGTATAGCACGAAGCTATAATGGCAAAGAGGCTTTTTGCTTTAAATTGAAATGCAAAGGAGGCCCCAAGCCAAAGACAGAACTGTTTGAGAGCATCCACTTGCTAAGCAGAAGGACAGTGCTGATTTGGGAGGGGATGGGTGAGGGAGGGGGAGGAAGGGGTCTGAGTGCATAGGATGCTCTGCTGCTATACTGACTTCATACCACAACCAATGTATTAGAGATGCTCTTGAACCTGGTGCTAGTTTCTCCAAGCTTCACTGTCCTGATTCTTCCCATCTCCATCTGATCCAGTTATGGTCTTCAGGTGATCTCTATTGGATTTTTAAAGCCACAACTTTATGAATTGTAACATCATACTTTTCCTGAAAACTCAGTGGTTATGTTCTGCAGTAAGTTACTGTACTATTTCACACAAATCTGACTCTGCAGCGTTTTGTTCTGTAAATATCACATACAACCCATACCTCCATTTGAATCAGAAAGTCCACGGTACTCATACAGTGGAGTACCAAGACAGTCTACAACTGCTTTACAAATAATGTATTTATGCGTCCACTTATTAATTTGACTTACTAATGTAAATTGATCATAGACTTGCATCAAGTCCTCCATTTTGTACTGTTCTAGCACCACAAAATTTTCCAGGTTCGTGCTTATCTTTCTTGCACAGTCTTGGCAATGTACAACATAGGTCTTTCGAGAATTGCTCTCACTAGTGACGAAAAGCAGATCAAAGACTTCCACCTATTAAGACAGAAAACAAAGTCAACTGTTACAATTTCGTTTTTAAGAAGTTAAAGCAAATACAGCTTTCATGGTTTAAGATATACACCCTTACCCTGAGCATATAGTGAGAAAAAATACATTTGTTCAGAAAAAGTCCATCTTCCTAAGGCTCCTGCACTGAGGTGAAATATTCCAAAACCACTGCTAACATTACACTTTGGATGTGTGCATGAACAGCTCTATAGGAAACTTTTTGATCAATATTAACAAAGCAGGATTTGCTCTGAATACTGGTCACTCAGTATCGTGGGTATTTATAACAATTATCTCTAGTTTTCCTTTTTTAAATTTGCCTGCACAAAAAGTCATGATTTATTCCCCTACTATTCAGTCATACATGCATCCTGCCCAACAGGCTCGGTCAGAAAATAACTTGAAACTGAATTTCAAGGAGTGGGAAACTTTTTTATTTTAAGCTTCATGAGAACTATTATCCAATACTTTAAAGGAACTAGTAACCGAAAAGTAGAATCAAAAACTTCAATAAAAAGGTATGTCCTGTAAAGAAAATAAGTTTAAATTCTCCCTTTTTGGGGACTGTTGTTGACTTCTGACATAAAGACAGATATACCTTCAAACTGAAGCTCAGCAGATCAAATTATAGGCAAGAAGGGGTAACAACTTTTTAGAACTAAGAATTGAAATTTGACCTAGTGAATAACAGTCCCTATGTACTGTGGAAAAGACTGAAGTAAAATACAACCTGTATCTAGCAAAATAGCTTAATAAACCCTTTGAAGATAGCACTGCATCACATGTATGCTTTGAGCACACAATAGATGCTGCAACTTACAGCAACAACAAAAGATGGGTCAAAATTTCAATAAATGTTACAACAGTACACAAGCCCAACATGCTTTTACTGACCTCACAAATGCTACAGTAATGAGCTGGCTCATCCTTTGCTCGCCCATGCCAGACAATCTCTTTTCCTGCAGCAATCAGAGCTTCCCTCAGTGTCTGACACTGTTTGAGAGTTCTTAACAGGCAATACCTGCAAGCAAAAATCGGGATCAGAGGGAGGACTACATTGGCATTCAGTTGCACATTCAGTTTAGCGTTCCATTTTATAAGCAAGATTCAAACAGACTACATTTCATCTCAGATCCCATACCTGGAGTTTCTTCTTCCTCGGGGATTTCAGGAAACACCTGGCTAATAAGAATCCCTGGACACATAACTTAGGCAGAAGTTAGACCACATGATTATGGACCTCTTAGTAAATTTATTTCATTTCTGTAATGGCTCTTTCCCTGCAACAGTATGTATCTTTCATTTTTGACTGGAATGAATGGACGTTTTAAAACATAATAAAATACTGTGGTCTTAAAAATGCATGCAACTTATTTTGAATTATAAATGTATCAGCAAAAAGTTAGTCTGAACTACCAACCTGACATTTGCGTAAATGATTATAAGCCTACCCAAACAGCCTGCAAAAATTAACATCCTAAAAACTCAATTACTTCATGAACAGTACCAAATTTTCAGTTATTCAAAGTCTGGAAATCTAGGTTCTGACATGAATCACTCTACACACAGTATGAAAAAAATCTACCAAAAGCCATCATCATCCATGTAAAAAAAACAGGAATGGACAGGTTGGTATTAGAAAAGGAAGTTCCTTCAAGGAAAGAAAAAATTAAAATGTACTAAAATTAATTTTAAATACATCTTATGAATGAAGAACTGGCCAAATTAAAACCAACAATTCTCTGCCATTCTTCTGCTGAGGATTAAGAGAGACAGAGAGAGAGACAGAGAGAGAGAAAGTACAGAAGAGAACTGTATACAGAAAATGCAACTTGTTTTCTAGCATTGTATGAGCAGCATACATTCACTGAAAAACAAGCTGGCAAAATAGGTCACCAGATTTCTAAATTACAATGTTATTTACAGTAATTTTTAGCTCTCAGCTATCTTATTTATTTGAGCCACTGCCTTTGCAGCCTTTAATTTTCTCCTCCACAGGGTGGTTACATTACATGCTCATTAGATGCAGAAGGAAGATTGAAAAATGTAAGGGGAAGAATAAACATTGGACAGAAAACAAAGTGCTCAAGAGTTCTATCAAAATGTTTTCAACTTGATCCTTCTCCCATTCTAAAGCCTTCAACATGTAATATCTACGTTCTGTATTTTTTCAAATGTTTCTTTCATGTGTTTCCAAGTAGTTAATAGAATTTTAGGCTTACTTTCAGATACTTTCCTCTCAATGTTTTACATTCAGATTGTTCATCTTCACTAAAAACAAGTCTTTAGCTTCATTTATACCCTTACTGTAGGAATAATGCACAATTAAAAGCTTGTTTTTAAGTTAAACTTATTTTCATATACCGATTTTCAAGGAAATTAACAGTTCACTTCGCTGTAACTCCTTCAGCACTTTTCAAGTTTGATGTTAATGGCACTCATGATGGTAAGGCCAACCGTATGAGATAGATCATGCATTAACTCACTTGAATGTTAGACTAAGCTAGAAATGCTTCTGACAAGTTCAGTATCTTTGGTATAGCATTCTTTTATGCAATACAGCTCAATCTGAAATAATCTTAAAAGCTACCATTTTCTTGTGCTGTCATCTGGAACAGTCTTTGGGTACGTCAAAGAGCAACGAGAAGCACATCTACCCACTTGCAGCCATTGTTCTCCATTCGTGACTCCCAAGGAGTTTTCAAAGTGTTATTTTCAAAGACCTTTCTAGAGTTACGGTTGCGAAGAAAGAATTGCTCAAAATGTAATCCACAAACAACACCACTGCAACGTTTGCCAAAATTGCAACCAAAGCCAAAAACAATAGCTAGGAGGTGAATTACTCCTCCTTGGCTGAAATTCAGATCTGAGTAATGGCACTTGAAAATGTAGATATTAACTATTTCATGCTATCAAAGAATGGGAGAAAGCACACAAAGTATCACTTTGAAATTCCGTACCATAATTTCCTAAAGTAGGAGAAGCCTAAAGAAAGCAAAAAAGGTGCATAATGGAGTCATGGTGTGCAAGTGGGATAGGCTTTTAGTATTGTAGGCTTGCTTTATTCTGCCACACCTGGACCTCATACTCTTAATACTCTTAATAGGTATGGCATAAAGAGTATGAGTAAATCATGTCCAGTCAAATTCAAATATTTAAGAGAAGATTTTGAAAGTGTGCTGAGAAGCCTGTTCTAATATTTAGATAACCAGTAAAGCTTCTGATGCGTGGAGACCATTGCAAAACTGACCTCTTTGTATCTTCCAGCTATTTGGCTTCCCTACCGACACTGAAATGTGATCTGGCTTTATGATTCTGTGCAAAATCATTTCTCCCATGTCCTGGTGTTTTACATTTATAAAACTATTTTTGTAAAAGAACTTAGTATTTCAGTTACTTTGAAATTATTTTTTATGCCTTTTTGCTATGTTCCCACTCTCTCTAAAGTTTTTCTCTTCCTCAGAGGCATTTGGAAGTCCTTCTGTCTTTCCATTTAAGTTTTGCTGTTAATTTTTCTTTTTTTGAGGGTTGTGCTCTCTCAGTCAAGTTTATATCATTTTATCTGTCTGCATTCCCACCCAGGATTTTACTGTTAACATAAAATTTTTAGAAAACATCTCATGAGAAAGTTTCAGATTTTGCTCTGTGTCTTTTATCTAGAGCAAGGCAGCACTAAAACGTACATTACCTAAAAACACAAGGAGACTACAAATTCCTTCGAAAAGCAAAGAGCTTTTTTTGATTTTTTTTCCTACTGCTATTCTATTTCTTTTCATCATTAATCTAATTCCGAATACTTATATATATTCTTCTCAGATAACCTAGTGAGACACACTTGTATTTATCTTTCAAATTGGAATTACAAACTACTTTTTATCATTTTCCAAAAGCTGTTCTTTTGTGATATTCTGATACCTAAGAAGCCCCAGAGACAGAAGTCAAGCTATCTAAATGCTTGTGATATCTTCAATGTCATAATTTGAGATATATGGACCTCCACTTCGGTAGAAAAGATGACAGCCATGTCACTGATACATTTTTTTTTTCCTGATGACAAATGAACAGTTAGCTATTCCACTTAAAATTGAATCAGCTGTATCAGGAACCACTATTCCTTAGATGTTTTTATACACATACATAGACACAAATATAAACACACAAAAGCCTATATTTTGTATATAGTAAAATCTAGGCTGCAAATGATGATAGCTACTTGCCAGCTGGTACTATTCTCCTCCATACAAGCATTTCCAGGGAAAATTATGCAATTGCTTTCCTATCGTATGGGGATTTGTGACAGTTCCTGCATTTCCACTGTCTATGTAAGGCCACAGTCTAGTATATTAGACTGTGTGTGCTGGTGACACCCATTTCTAGTTACAGCTATATCATAAGTAGGGCAGAGACCACAGTGAAGAGTTATCTGAGGTTACTGTTCCTAGATGTAACATACTAGAGCTCATCATTGGGTCTTCTTCCCCTCCTTTGCATGCAAAGCATGAAACTTGGGATTTGGTTGACAACTTAGACGGAGAGCTTAATCTAAGTAAACCAGAAATGGTGTCAGTAGCATGGAAATACCAAGTGTACTTAAGACCAAACTTTCAATCAGCTCTCAGCAACCTTATTTGTAAAGTACATCCAAAATGTAGGTACCTTGCTACAAAAATCTCAGCTGCTACCAAATAAAGACAGTAGGAAACATCCATTTTGTTCCCTGTATTTCTTCACAACATTTTAAGATCTTCTCTTGGAGAAAGATGCCTAGCTTAGTAATGCTTTTCTCCTTTTAAACCTAAACCATGGCCAAAAAAATCCCACCACCCTTGTGTGAATGCAAAATACAGTTCCCAAATTATTGTAAAATCTTATTTTGCCAAAAACCTTCTAGAGCTCTTCTGACATTTACAATACCTGCTGGGCTTGGGAAGATAAATAATCTGTGAAATAAGTTTTTGTTTGTTTTTTAAAATAGACTTCTTGGTTTCCTCCTTCCCAACACTTACTCCTGTCCCATTTCTCAATTCTAACAGTAGACTACTCAATTTCTCTTCTCCCTTTTTAACAGCTAGCATCCTGACTACGATTGCTCATAACTTAGGGGAAAGACTGTCAAACATTCAAAAAATATTTTCTTCAATCTAGATATTTGTTGATATGTTTTAAAAAAAAGTATTCATATTTAAGTGCCATTCCAAAACCTAGTTATGCAGTTACTACAAACCTGTCTTCAACCTGCAACACTCTTGTGCCTTATAGTTACCATCTTACTTGTCAAATGATAGAAGGATTCAATGCCTGTTGATCCAGCATGCTGAAAGGACTAAGTACCTAAGCCTTCTAAGTACCTAAGCCTTCTAAGTACCTAAGTTCTTCTGGTTGGTTGAAGAAAAACAGAGAGCTGTAACCATAGCATTCTCATGATGAATCATTCATTTTGGAATTTATTCCTCCAGTTTCTTTGGGACAAGCCTATGATATATGCTGAAATGTCCATTTATTCCTTACCCTGGATTTAATGATTTATATTTGCTTGAAGTAGCACTCTTAAAAACATTACTAAAGATGCTCTGAGTCAGGAATATTTCTGCATTTTGGAGTAAGTGTATGAGAAATGTGCCTATACTCAAGTATCATTTTAGAGATCAGTTCATTGTTCAGAAGAGCGAGCAAAGGGAAGGAGGCTTCCAATTCCTACTTGGCCTTATTTAAAAATTTATATTGGATTTCCAAATGACAGTGTGTGAGCCTTAACTAAAGAGAGGTTCTAGAAATTAAATTTAACTTTGCTGTAAAAGTAAGTAATGATTCTAATATTTCGACTGATAACCTAAATTTGTTATTTCTTATGGTATACACTCTGAACAAGTTTTGTTGTCTAAGTCAACTGCTTCTGTAAACCGCTGTATTGGAGTCTATTGCATATTTAACAACAGAGGTTAATTAGATCATTCTCAAGCTATGTCACAGTATCATCAAATATAATGTATTACAATCAGTATCTAAAAATGGGTTCTTTAAAAAACAGACTGTGAAATCATTTTGGCTTGATTCTCAGGAACAGAAGTTTTACAGAGGGCTATTTACAGATTAACTCTTGTTTTATGGTTGAAGAGGAAATGGATATAGGAAATATTAACAGTAAACTTACTTTATCATTTCAAAAAGCTTTGGATCTGAGACCTTGATATTTCGAGCCATATTCCATGAAAGATGAACCATGGGTACTATGGACTTTACGCTCTGAAGTTTATTCCACTCGTACCGTTCCACTGCCAATTTGTACTGACAGGCTATAGAAAATCACAGAAGTAATTAGCCAACTTAATCCAAAATAATTTGATTATATTTAAAATCTAGGCTTTTAAGGGCGAGATTAAACAGCCTATTCGCTGCAACTATATTTAAATTAAAAAAAAAAAAACAATAATCTCTAAAACATTTATTTATTATATTTCAGAAGCTGAAAGAACATAATACCACAGTAGCAACAACCACCTGTGAAAACAAGAATTTACAACTGTTTGATTTCTATGCTGAACAAAGAACATGAATTCAAAAAGGGTTACTTTAATTTCTCAAACATTTGAGATAAAAAATATCTACATTTGAAATATCTGCACCTTGCAGACTTTTGCAATGTCTGCATATTCTTTATCATTTCACAGTGCTACAGCATATAATTTGAGAAGGAAGACTGCACCTTGAGAGGTTTGTGCAGTGAGTCAGACTTTTTCATTAAGCAGCCTACTCACCCCACACTTTTTAAAAAAATGTTTTGCAAAACTTACTGTGAGTGAATATGTGATATCTGTATCAATTGATCATATAATCCTGGAGACACCCTATTTATTGCACCATAATGAAATAAAGATACAACTTAAACTATTCAAGAAAACAGTGTGTTTCTTTTTGTTGTTTTTTGTTTGTTTTGTGTTTTTTTTTTTTGACATTCTGTCCAAATTCCTAACAATCTCCTTATTTTTGCTGTGAACTTTTTCCCATCTTCACACCTAAAAATCTTCCTAAACCATGGTTCAAAAATAAAGGCTTCCAGAGCAGCAGGCCTGAAAAATCTTACATTCCTTCATTTAAATATATATATTTTAATCAACTGTTTGTGTTTACTGATGCTTTCACTAAGGAGCTGTTAGGTATCTCTTGTCCTGAAAAAATGAGATTAGACAAATCCTCAATTTGAAAGTAAGCTGTAGCATAGTCTTTTGGGTAGAACAGGCTTGGGGAGAGAAAGGTAAGAAAATAGCCTACAAAACAGAGTGTATGAATTCATCTCAACACTTTGTCCTGCTAGTGTTTGCTATGCAATTGTAATTTCTAGAAGTCCATTAGATAGAGGAGTGCAATGACTGCATTCTTGCTGTTTTCACTTCCTCTTACCAATGAAATTATTTAATGCTTCAAGACACCAAAATGTTAAAAAAAAAAATCATTTTTTTTTATCTAGCAAACTTGTTAAATTATTAAGAAATGGCAGGTTCCACAGCTTACATAGGATAGTATGACCTTACTTCAGCACACATGCTATTCAACCATACCTGTAAGAGGGCCAACGTTCCAAGCGATGTTGTTGCACCAACCGATAGCCTGAACCCAGTGAACAGTGCCAGCATTTATCCACACCAAATCCCCTGGTCTTTGAATAAACCTATAAACTGGGACATTGGCTTCATACAAATCCTCCAAGTTTGGCCACCAAGACCCCATTAGGAAATTCATATTGTTCCTGAAACGAGAGGAGAAACAATTTTCAGCATTTATCAGCGTATGTATTAGTAGTCAATACCACAATAAAATTACCTGTAAAAAGTGATCACCATCAAAAATGCTATCTGCAACTAATTACCGACCCAGTAGGACTAGACAAATGGAAAGTTTCATCTATAAAATTTCAGATCCTAATTCAACGTCTTACACCCTGCCATATATTGAAATATTTAACCTTCTGCTCGTGTGAAGTCAGTTCCTGGCTTCCAGTTAAGTTCTATTTTCCTTTAAATTTCCCAGTATTAATAATGCTGAGGAAGAGAAATTCTTGGTTAGATCTAGTGTGACATCGGTGCAGCATGTAGTTTTCTTTTTAACCAGAGCAACTAATTTGATATACACATCTTACGAATGCTTTCTGTTTCAAGCAACGTTAAACATGTACTCATGCTGTCACTGCAAGCATGCACACAAGAACGACCTGTTGGTACTACCTCAACTGCTAGGCACAACTCTATGCTATGTTCAGACAAGAAATACTATACCTGTCCTGAGAAGCAGGACAAAAAGGCCTCCATATGAATTTCCCAACAATGAAATCTTTTCTAGTATGGTTATGCAAAATACACACTTCTCTCCCTTTCTCATCTCAATTTTAGATGATTTTTCTATTGCACATTGGCAATTCAGTTTTCAATGACCATTCAGTGCCTCTATCAGGCACTCTGGACTGTTTAAGAGGTTACCAAGGTCTTAGATTCTCTGTCACGCTTAGAAGGGCACTGCCATAAGGGCAACAAGCATACTGCCATCAGAGACATTGCAATTGCATCAGTGGAATTACAGTTCTGAGGCGAGTAATCTTTGTAAAGGTGGATGACATAAGAACAGTTGTCAGTGTACAGGCAGAAAATACACAGACACTGAGAAGAATTTGCAGAGCTCTGGAGAAGTTCTGAAGAAATGTCAACAGTTTAGATCAGCTAATTTTGCAAGATGAGAAAAAAAAAAATCTCCCTTAAGATCAAACGAACATGGCATGAGGAGGGGACACACCTACTCCTCCTATTTTTTTTTTTTTTTTTTCCTTTCTCCTTCTCCTTAAGCACGCACTCTACACAAAGCAGGACATACAAGCTCTAATTCTGGAGCAAGTCCAGTATTACCCAATGTTCAGTATACCTCAACTTTTTAAAGCAAGTTACAAACTCGTAAGTGTATGTAAAGCATGCCATGACGCCTTCTAGAATCTGGGTAAACTAAGCTCTGCCATTAGAAGCTGCAAGAAGCTGTGCCAAATAGCATGGCCGGGTACTTGCTGGAGTACAACATGTACATTAATCATAATCAAGACTAACAGCATGCATCACCAGGAAAATACTTCACTCCATCACTCCTAAAAACAAGCAAACAAACAAAACAAGAAACAAAAAAACACAAAACCAAAAACCCAGCTCCCTGACCCCCCAATTCTTTTCCGTTACCCTACTACAACAGCCCTAAAAGCCATTATGAAAGCACCACCATTTGTTAAGAGTAGGGGTTAGCTTTAACATGCATAATAAAATGTCCAGATAAACAGCAAGGACTGAGACAGATTATCTGATGTGGCAACATTATTTTCTGAGAGAAAAACTATCACAGGGCACCTAAGGCAATCCATGTTTCTGTACGTTGCACAAATGCTCTATTTTGACATTCTAGATTTTGCATTTTGAGTTGTTTTAAACACCTTTCAAACTACATGGAAAACCCATAAAATACCCACTTTTAACATCCCCAGTGAGTACTTTCCCCCTTCCCACTAGGTCTGATAAAGGAACAGAGAACTCAATAAAAATTGAGAACAGCATGCCCAGCTTACTTTTCACAGAAGTCATTCATGACACCCCAATAGCTTTCAGGGACAACAAACCATTCACAGTCACCTGGACCGATATTTATATTTACTGAACAAAAGTTGTTATTTTCTTGATGACCTGAAATTTAGAGAAAAAGAAATACACGTTATGTAAGGCTGAGCTATCAAAATAACACCATGAAAATGCAAAGTTAGTTACAGTTACTAAAAACAAAACAAAACAAAAAAACAGTTAAAAAAAAAAGTTTTACAATTTTTATTTATTTTTATATATTTACATATATTTACATATATACTTATATAAACAGTTTAAAAACAGTTTAAGTTTTTATATGATACCTGTTGCATTGTTTAGGGGCTTCACAGTATTAAGAAATGTAATTAAGTTGTCAATGACAAGAGAATTCTGCTTTTGTTAGTTTGTGGAAAATGCAAAATTGGAATTACCAATCTTATGAAACTGGCCAACACATAAGCAACTCCCCTTTAGTAGAAATAAATGCTTCAAGATGCTAAAACCTCGATTTTGTGTTTTGTGACAGCTCTTGACAGTCAGGAGCAAAACTCCATGACTTCAGGCACTGAGCAGACAAGTGGCAAGAAAATCTGTCCCAAAGAGCTTTCAAAATCAATGTAGAAATACCAGAATTTTATCTTCTTTTGACAGCTGGAAAACTGAACCATAATCCCTAATAGAATTATCTAAAGAAGTACTTCAGCACAAAGAGATTCTGAAATTTAGTCCAGATCCCACAAGTCTCAGTCCAGTGCCTGTACTGGTTTTGGCTGGGACTGAGTTAATTTTGGCTAAGCATCTGCCTGCCAATGGGAAGTAGTGAATGAATTCCTTACTTTGCTTTGCTTGTGTGCGCAGCTTTTGCTTGACCTATTAAACTGTCTTTACCTCAGCCCAAGAGTTTTCTCACTTTTACCTTTGTGATTCACTTCCCCATCCAACTGGGAGGGGTGGCAGTGACAGGATGTGTGGTGCTTCGTGACCTCTGGGGGTTAACCCACAACAGTGTCCCACCACAACACTATTCATTACAGGGTCTTATTCTCAAGGCAGCTGAGAATTTAAAAAGTACAACCACCAAGCACTGCAGAAATCCATAAACTTCCACTACACGGAAATTCAGTGGTTTGCACATGCAGAACTAAGTTAAATGAGAAATTAAAAAATTCTGAATGTGTGCTATTTTATCTTGTTCAAACCTGCTAGAAAATAAGAAAAATTTGCAGTGCAGTTAACACCACAACAGTAGAACCTGTTTTTTTTTGTTGTTGTTGTTGTTGTTTGTTTGTTTCTATTGCTGTTTTTCCATGCAAAGATTATACTCACCTGGTGTTCTGCTTCCTGGGACCTTCATGTACAACTGCACTGTGTTCATGCCCAGGATGGTATGACCAACATGGCTTAGAAGATTTCCTGCTGATACCACACGTACAAAAGCAGGAAGTTTTGTCAGTTCATGGAGTTGCAACTTCCACCTGCAGCAAAATAGCAAATCGACAAACTGTGAATCCCTAAAACTCTTCTAAGAGTTTGGGAAAGACAAATATTTTTAAAAAATTATTAGTGTTAGTGATGAAGGAGGAGACAACCTTCTACTGTGTAACTTACCATCTTTAAAGAAGGAAGTTTACAGAATGCAATAACCTTACTTGATAGCTACAGAAATTTAGATGGCAATTTTTATTTAATTGTGAACTAGAAGACCTGGTGACCTAACTGAATCTTGCAGTTATGCAATCAGTTGCTATACCACTGGAAAATCCTGCTTGCAATTTACAGCTTGGTGTATATCTTTTCCAAGCAAACCCACAAGTTTGCTCTCCCCACACTCTAACCCAGTCAGGAACTGTTTTTGAAATACTTCCAAGATCCAAATGATAATGACGACATGGCATTTGCTAGGAAGACTGAACACACCTTAACTTGCAAACACTATTGCTGTGACGAAGAATATAGTTAACTGTATGCACATGCTATGGAACAGAATATTTGTATTAGTGAAAACGTATCTTCAACCACAAAAATCTCCTAACTTAAGTGTGGAGCTCAGTAATGTCACCCAGGTATCTGTGTTACTCTCATGATTCCAAAATATTTCCAAATGTAATCACACATATGACAGGTTAGTTGAGGGGGAAATTTTTTTTGTAGCAAAAGCTGAGACTGCAGATCAGATGATCTTGCATCTGTCTGTGATCCTTCAAGAACTATTTAAAGTATCAAAACCAATTCCTATGAGCCTCAGGTTAGTCGTGCTTAGATTAAAGTCTCTCTCACCCAAAGCACTGCTCTCAGGGATAGTTTATTGGCAACAATTTTGTACCTACAGATGGAATTTTCTTTAGAAAAAAAAAACAATCAATATTTAAAATTTCATAACAATCTCTAAACACACATCTGTATACACAATGATATTCCAGAGAAGACGCCACAAAAGACCTATCAGCATCTTAAGCAGGCCTTATTCCTCAGTTTCCGACACTATAACATTTTTTCCTGCTATAATTACTGAAATACATCAGAATTTTTCTACTGCAGCTGGTGGGACTGATGGCCTATATGTAATAGTATATGTTTCCATACATTTCCAAGTAGAGATTGAAAAAAAAAAAAGGACTTTCAGGGTATTTCTGATACATTCTCAAGTTTTTCTGTGCTACTTTCCTCCACTTCTTGGCTTCACAAAGATATCTCTAGTCTAAAGAATACTCTGTGTTTCCACCCCTCCCCTTTGTGTGTGTGTGTGTTTAATTCTGGGTGAGTATCATGGCTTATCTACATGCATGCATCAGTCTGTTTTTTGCTACCTATACTGAACTCTGTTCCTGGGTAGTGAAACAAGAGCTAACAGAAAATGGAAACAAGAAGAATGAGCACTGGAACAAAAGGGGATGGAGGAGAAGGGAGGAAAACAATTTAAAACATCAGAATGAAACAAGGGAATGTATTAGAAGGATTACTAGAAAGAACAGTGACTGATGGATGCTTAAAGTTGCTTACTGAAAAAATAAAGATCCTGGAAAGAAAAGTTTGAAAAAAGATTTTAAGGCAAGACAGATTCATAACAACTTTTTAATACTAAAGGTAACAATTTAATTGCAGTAATGGGGCTTCCAAATGGAATTGGGTTTATCAACAAACCAACTGACCTCTGAGAAGAATGCATTAGTTTTCCAGGAGTATCACACTGTAGAATACCACTGTGAGCAAAAGAAACTGCAATCAGACTTACTTTTTGTCATCTGACAGGTCAATGTTGGTCCCAAACTTGATTGTTTTAAAAGGTCCTCTTCTCCTCCTCCCAGAGCTGTAAATACAAAAAATGTAACAGATGAATGTGAAAGTAAGAACAGTGTTTAAAAAAAAAAATCAAAAACAAACAAACAAACAAACAAAAAAAAACAGCACATAAAACCAGCTATAGAATTATCATATTAATACCACACTTACTTATCTGAAGATGTGGATTCATTATCTGAGTGGTCCTTGTGGTGACTCTTTTTCTCATTTTCCTCCTATAAAATACAATTGTGAAAATGTTTAATAATTTAAATAAATGATAACATTTAAATAACTTAAATATAAAATAAGTGTATATATAAAATATAGGCATATAAAGGTATGAAGTGATAGCCTGCTAACAGACTTAAGTACATTTGTTTCAAGATGGTCGTACAACTTTTAAAATATTTATTTCTGGAATATTATATGAGCATTACTGTTAAAATATATAAGAACCAGTTATTAGTCAAAAACATTGAAAAAAATTCTTCATAACTAAAAATTCAGTCAAGTTCAGGCCAGGAAACAAGAAGTTTCTACACTGTAAATATTTCTGTTAGCCTATATTAGAGTGGCAAATTAATGTGTTGGTTCGCTTCATTATGCAGGTGAAAAGGAAACCAATCTAAATGAATACTGCTAACTTTTTTAGACGAGAACATTTATCTACCTTCAAAATCAAACAGGTCTCCTGACGTGAAACTAGGATGACTAATATTTATAAAATTCATTTTATAATATCCATTATACAAAGTCTTTTGAATTTTTAATAGCCATCTGCTATTTTAGCACTGCAGTACTTGGACCATGACTACTGGAAAAAGTCTAACTAATATTAAATGATGTAATTTTATCTTTTTAGCAGAGAGGGCTCAAAATCCTATTCTAAAACCTTCTTTTTTCACAACTAGATGGACAAAGAAGGTGAAAGAGTAAGATGAAAAGTAGGAAAGAACTGCCTGGATGCTTTCCAAAGATCTTTGTCTCTGAATGGGATTGTTGTTAAGTCTCAAAGTGCCCTATGTACCTGAGAAAGTCTTATTCATCCTTTGAATGAAGGACAAAGAGAAACAAAAAGGAACCTAGTGATGATGGATTTATGAAATCCTGAAAGACATGTTAGAAAAGCAATGTAATAGTTGTTAGAGGGAAAAAAAAGAAGGTCACTTAAGGCTAGCCAACATGATTGTGTCAGTAGAAAGAAGAAACATGGCTTTCATTTGAACACTACAAAAGTCACCTAAGGACAGGACAAAGCAGTGTTAGGCAAAAGAAGCACATGCACTTAGAACAACGTCGTTTTGATTTCCAAAGGAAAAATGAAAAATTGTCATTATGAAAATTATTTTACATGCTATATTTTTACTCCCAATTTCTAACAGAAAAAATAAACAACAACCACCACAACACCAGAAAATACTGCAGTCGCTTCTTGGTGCCAAATCAAAGCTGAGACTTTCCCGCTGACAAGCTCATACATAACCAATTACATACTTTATTAAACGTACTTTTCTGTAACATTATACATATGCCATGTTCTCCAGCTCCTCAGAACTGATGCTCAAGAATACAACGCTGGTACAAATCTTCACAGAAAATCCCATGCAAGTCCCAAGCTAGGCCAATCTACACACTCTTAATGATTTCAGTGCTCTCCACCTCCCAGTAGTATTCCTTTGCCTTTTCCTCATCCTATACCAGTCTCACTCAAATTGTAACTACCTTGCCTTTTCTTTTCTTCAACCACAGATTCATTTTTTTGCTTTAAATCCTTTCCTCTAACTCATGAAATTTGAACTGAGAATTTCTCTTTTTCCCTTTATGAAACCATTGTTGTTTTAGTATAACAGCAGTGAGAACTGCAACCAACAACTGATTCCCTGTGTTTTCCCAATTATCTAATCAACAACTGGTCAATAATACCTTTTCTTTTGTTTCACCTTACCCTAATCTTTTCACAACACTCAATAACATACGCCTTAGATGAATGCCCACAGCTAATTACAAGGATGCACTCACTACTTCAACAAAAATATTGAAAATTAGTATCAATAAAGTATAATGTATGTCAACTTCTATACTAAACAGAAAATGTTATGTTTGGAGCCCAGCTGTAACAAATACGCAAAGCAGACACTCTGAGGGGGGGAAATGTTAATACAGTATTTTAAACCATTTTGCTGAAAGAGAAGTATGAGCATAGATTAATTAAGCATGCTATGAAGAAGTAAGAAATATCATTTCAAAGCGTGTGTGAAATTAGAAGCAATACAAATAAGAAAACTGTCTGAAGTTCTATGCGTTTTAATATGCATTTTGATATCACTATACAAAAGCTGAAAGGTAACAAGCTTTTACAACATGTAACAGCCAGGAGCTTTACATTAAGAAAATTAAGTCTACATTAAGAACCTGGTGGGAACAAACACCCTGAACACCGTTTGACTCTCTATTCATAATGGAATTTGTAAAATTATTTGTGCTCTTCATGCTGACGGGAATGCCTCTGTTTCCTTAGAACTAGTGCATTTTTTCCCAATAGCCATTACTAATACAATTTGGTTCCAGAGTTAGTACACAGTTTGTAAGTTTTAACTTGAACAATGGACTCACCCTTAAAGACTCCTGGAACGAAGAGGCCTGGTACTGTGCATATTTAGCAATTGTTGTATGAGATCTACTGCTTTCACAACGCCATATTTTCTTTGTTCCAGTGGGGTCCCAGTTTTCATCTGCTGGCTGCAGTAGTTGTGTCCTCACTTCTACTATGTGTTCATTATTTGCTTCTACCAATGTCTTAGTAGAGAAGAGTCCTAAATCTAATAAATAATAGAATTCACAAATGATAGTTAAAATATTACAAAAGTTCCAGGAATATAAGATATTAATACATAACATTATCTAAAGGATTAATCTAAAACATATTTTTACCTCAGCCTTCAAAATACAGCCCCCCCGTATCTTAAAAATTAACACTTCTGATAACACTCAAAAAGCTTTTCTGCACAACAGGAACTTGGCAGCTACTATAGTATGAGCTATATTCCAGCATCTGTAAGATGTATATTCCAAGAAAAATCTATAAACATGGATAAATCTATTACCAATGAAGTATTTTTCAGACAACTAGAGCTCTATGAATGTACTTCCATTATGTAACCCACTTCCTACTAGCAATGACAGTTTTTCAAGGTACAAAGTTCAAAATATTTTACACAGTGAGATCACTAAATCTAAGCACAAAGACACATAGCCATAGCTTCCATAAGAAAAAAGACCATCTGTAAGCCCCCAAGCCCACAGCTCAGTTCTTCTCCATGATCAACAAAATCTGCTGGAATTTTTTTTTCAGAGATGATCTAGGTTAGAAACAGTAGTGAGCTACGTGACAACACATTACCCTAATTAATTGAAATACAAAAGTAATATAGTATTATAAAAAAATTCCACTTTTAAGAACTGAGAAACTTTAAACTTTTTGTTTAAATGCATACATTTTTCAAAGAAAAAGAAACCAAAGTAAAGTTACCTAATTTAAGCGCTCCAGCAAGGCCACGTATTACAGTAACAGGGTTGTTTGGATTTGTACAAAATTGATGTAAAGGTGGAAAGAAAGCATCTCGTTTATTTTCCAACTGTAAAATCATAATGGAATATTAGATGTCAGATGAATTTAGACTCCTTGTTTGTAAAATAAGAAAGAGTAATAAAAAATGAGAAACAACAAAAAGATGGGAATTTTAACCATTTCCCTGCACTGAGGGGATTGAACAGCAACACCATACAACCATTTCCATGTTATAAACTGGGTTCACTCCATCTGAAATTAATTAATTATTGTAATTTATTTCTTGGCATGAATTATTCTCAGGTTGCTTCAGCTTTTGCAACTCAGGTTTCCTGCAGTTTATTTCTTTATCTGACGGTAGCCTTGTAAATTCTCTGAACCTGCAGAATTCTCTGAAGAGCAGGATAATATACTAGCATTCTTTTCAGAAGTCAAAAAAGCTAATCCTACAGATAATGTACATGAGAAACAGTATAATTAAAAAGAGTACTCTCAGAGTATATCTCACATTAACTAAAAATTATTTGATTTTCCTATGCTTTTGCACATCTATGACTTCAATTTTATGCTATAGTTTCACCTGACTTTTATTTTTAATTGCTATGAACCTTTTAAAATCCTGCAGACTGTGAACAAAATACCAATGATACTGTAGACAGAGACAGCATAGATGCCGAAAACATCTCTTTCAATAAACAAAACACAATACAGGTTTCCCAAATACTGGCACATCTATCCAGTATGCTGCAACATGGGGATTTACCAGCTTTGCAGAGAGCCGATGAAGCTGTGATGGACTTGTAATTGGGTAGATTAATTCAGGTGCAACACTTTGAACACAGCACTATTGCTTCCATCCTAATCTAGTGCTTAGGCTGACTGCTTGTATAGTATCACACCAAGCTGCCAAGTGCTGCTGGTCCTAAAGTTCATCTGAATAAAGCCAGCCTGAGGTTTTTACATTAGCTGTATGGATATACTGTAATTTACTCTTCCATTATAAAGGAAGTTGGCTACAGTACTTCATAAAGCTATTACAGAACTTTGTTTCCAGAACAGAACTTTAAATGGTTGCATAAGAAAAAAAAAAAAAAAAAAAAAAAAACTACCTACCTAACAGGCAATTTTTTGTAGGCCCCTTCCAACTGAACTATTCTATTAACAAAATTTGTCTTTTCCTAATTATGACATTTTCTTGTTACCATCACCTCAACGTTTGTTAATTTTCCTTAGTATATTTTGAAGTAGACTGTTCAGAAAGTTCAGTTTAATTATTTGATCATTCATCACTTAAACTGTCACTTGCAAAAAAAGTTCATCTTAAATGAACTTAAACGAAAAGCTTTGTATCCACTGAACCATTTTGCTTATTCCACCAATATTTTAAGTATTAAAACATAAACTACAAATTTTTCAAGTTGTTTTTCCCCTTCTTCACTGATCTGCTGAAATTCTTAATTTACAACTATTTTAATAGTCAAACCCTGTCTCAAAATTCTCTTTAAGTTTAGCATTTTTACTGCTTATATACTAGCTGGAAGAGCAGTGTATCTAAGTAATTAAAAAAGACAGTCAGCAGTGTACTTCTACCATCAGGTTTACTTACATAAATACTAGGTGTAGGTGGATTCAGCTTGTCCTTTGGCAAGGGAGGGTATGGTGGAGGCGGTGGTCGTGGAGGTGGGCATTTATCCAATAGAATACTACTGTTAGATAAGCCATTTTTACCCAGATTCCTAAAAGGAAAGAAGAGCTGCCTCTGTCAATACTTGGTAAACACAATAAAAACACATTAGTGTCATCTCTTCTGCAAAATATTGACATACAAGGAGAAACTAATTCAAGATGCAAATAAAGCTCATATATATATTAATCAAGAATGCTCACTGTGTAGATTGATGTTGTTCAATATCATTCCCATTTTGCACCCAAATCCGCAACACCATCACTATTAGTTAAAAAGAAAGCCAATTTAAATAAAAACATAACTCACTTGACTAAATGTAACACAGAAAGCACGTTTCAACTAGAAGCAGAAGATCCTCACAGCGCTGGCACTCGCCAGGGGATGCAGAATTCACAGCAACTGAGATAATGCAGCCTGCTAATACTGTACATAGCTCCGTGACAGAGCAGTGAAATGGTAACGCCTTTGAGCCTTACACTGCTGGAGTCCCCCCAAAAATAAAGCAGAACATCTAACAACAAATACAGAAGACTAACAACACTAAATTAAACAACCACCTACCTGCCCCTCCCTGATTTACACATTTGGAAGCCAGAAGGAACCACTGTTACTTCATCTTACTGCTTGAGCGACACAGGGAAGAACGAACCTGGTTAAGTTGCTGTTTCAACACCTGTATTTGTATGTGGATCAGGACCTTACTTGGTGTAATTGCTAACCTTTCTCTATAGGTTTTTAGACATGGATAGCCCCCTGTATGCACTTAAACTTATAGAATGAATGACTTTCGGTGCTGCAAATGAATGTAGACTAAGAACACAAAATTTTCAGTTAGTATCAGCAGGAATTCATTAACTAAGTCATCCCTTATTTATGAATTTATTTTATTTTATTTTTTTGTTATAAATGACTGAACTATTTTAAAATTCTTCCAACCAGTATTCAAATCTTTCTTCCAACCTCACTTGATTTGCCAGCTACTGTTCTTTCAACCTCTCAGCGCTTCACAAAATAGGGTATTTCTAATGCATAATTTAGTCATTTATCCTCATAAAACTCACTGGCTACAAAAACGTTGTTCTGGTAATGAAGGTTCTTCATCAGAAAACACAGCTGACGCAGCATTAGATGAAACTCCTCGCAATAAAGCTTGTCACAAACATCGAAACCGTGATAATAGCGCTGAGAAACATCCTAGAGGTTAATGCTGGCGTGTATGATTTCAAATCAAGCTACCAAAAACAATGGCTGTTGGACTTTGGGCTTAAGATCAGAACAGACTGACTGTTAAAACAAACACTTAAAAGTAAAAAAGCAAACATCTCACCCACCTCAGGCTGCAGCAAAGACGAGCATCCCAAGAAACTGGTGCTCATCATGACAAGCAACAATTCAAAACTTCTGCCAGATTTCTATCTCACACACTTCTATCCTCTGACAGAAGATCAGAGCAATACAGACAAAGACAGACTTAACAACAGTCTCCAAAGAAGGCCTGTCAAAATACCAAACACAGCTTATTCCTTGTGCTAGGTGAGTCCAATGCCAAAATAGATTGCAACCTCAAAGAAACTGCAAGAGCAATGCAGACGCTCTGATGAAGCATCATCCAACTTGATACAAACTCACTGACCTATGCCTGATGTCTGAGGTAGTTCTTGTAAAGATGCTACTGCCTCCCCACCAACAAAATCACCCAGAAAACAACTTAGAAACATGGCAATATAAAATCACCTCTACCCAAAGAAACTTATCGACCACGGCTGCATGAGTCTGAGAATCACGAATATACGCACAAGGTTAAACCAGAATAACTAGTTGCTTCTAAACCTGTTTTTTAATCTTTGCATTATCAAACTAAACAACAAAACCAGGAAAAGCAAATCCACAGCATTAAAATCCAACAGAATGATGGAAAAAAATCGTTTAAATTGAACAACAGTTCTCAGGAACTTTCTGATGTAAGGAGGACCAAACCTGAAGAAAAATGAGAGTGCTCAAAACTGGTGTGATTTAAGCTTCTGGAGGCACAAGAAGTTAATTAACCCAGAGCAAAAACTCAATAAAGCCAGGGTATGTGGGGTCTTCAGAGAAGAGAGACATGAGAGAGAGGAAAAAGTGCTGAATGGAGGAATTACACATTTGAAAAGGCAAAAGAGATACAGAAGAAACCAGACAGTAGTACAAATTGAAAAAAAAATAAAAATCAGGCGAACAGAGGTATCTCAAAATCAATACTTTAAGCTAATACTACAGCAAGTGACTCTGAAGTTTGCTATTAAGTTACTAAAACCCTGTATGGAAATTTCAAGAGGAAAAGGGCCAAAGAAAAAAAGCCAAGACAGGAAAACACCTGTAATTCAAGGGGCACAGGATGCAGATGGGCAGAATCTTTGAAGCTGTCTTTAGCAGACCAGTTTCACCATTCTTTTTTTGACCATCAATCACAGTAACTTACTATTAATAGCAATACAGGAGAACTATTAAAGCATTATCCAGTGTGCAAAACAGAGCGATGGAAATTACTAAAACAAACAAACAACCCCCCCCCCCACCCCCAGAAATACTAAGTAAGACTTGAGAGTGGCACCTGAAAGGGAATAGTCTGGCTATTTGCTGAGCATCTCCAGCGATGAAAATAGAGAACCGAAGCCAGTCCAGTGAAAGGTCCTTTTTGACCACAGCAACTGTAAAGAAAATCTCACACCTCTCTGTCACAAGAGCTTATTTTTGTGACAGGATTTCATCCGGGCTGAATGAGGCAGCAGATGCAATGCTTAATTAAAACCAAGCCTGATTTAGGCCCGAAGAAATTATATGTCCAAGTAGTTGCCTACAATGCCATGATGAATTGTGGAAGAATGACTAGAAGGACAGGTTTCATTCATTCACTCAAACTGGCTTTTCACAGGCTGTAGGGGCTGCCGAACACCCCCTCAGACCCACGGAAGCCCAGAGAAGCTGTCAGCCTGGCCAAAGCAAGGAGAGAGGCAGGGCCGTGACCGACCCACAGCACTGCCCGGAGCCCAGGCTGCAGCTCCCAGCTCACTCCCATTTACTTGACAGGAAAAAGCAACAAGTCGTGGAACTGCTTCACCCCACGGACCAAACTCGAATTATGTCATTTATGAATGACACCAACAGAAGCAGATGGAATAGGTGGCTGGACTGTAGGTGATTAACTGACCTCTTGAATAAACAACCACCAGAGCCACTTTCCCACAAGCACAGGGTGACCCAGTCTCCTCCACAGCAGTCCATCAACGGCACTCAACTACACCGAGAATATTCTCAAGTTAGCATGATAGTACTTATTTTCCATGAAACAGGACTCATTATCATCAATCCTTTCAATTTCTTTAACAAATCACCTCAGTGACTTTATCTCTTCCCTCAGGCCTCACGTCAGACCGCCAGCATCACATTTACAGGCCTCAGCCTGTTTATTCCCCTGGAAGTAGGCAGTCCCATAGCATTTTTCAAGTCCTCGGCAACTTTCTTCGTTTTCCCAGAACTACCAAAACCCAAACACACGATCAACAACAGCTCTCCGGCCTGCTCTTCCACAGCTCACGGCCATCTGTTATCCAGGCCTCCGACTTAAAAACACCAAATTCAAGTCTGAGTACTGTTCAGTGTCCTCCTTGATCACTGTGAGAACAGAGAGCGCCTTATCGTACACCCCACGATGTGAACGTGCTATCTGCCTTTTTCCCAAGCACAGAACAAAAATATTTATTGAGCTCTTTTGCCTCTGTGTTGACTATCCTAAGAGCTCTGTGCAGTCATATTAAGCCTTCATGTTTTTTTGTGTGCTTATCCTATTTCATTCCTGGCTATAGTTTTCTTCTGCCCAGCTTTGTTTCTGTTACGAGTTTTCATGAACTTCTAGCTCCAGTGCTTTTGAAACATTTGCCCCTTTTCTTTTAAACGCCTGATTGCGACTTTTTGAGGGCAGTGAAAAAGTTGCTATACGATTTCCAGCTATCCATACATTTGCATTTTAGGTACCTTTTATAGGCCAAACAGAGCCTACGTTGCAATCATTCGCACTTAAGCAGTTATTTTTGTTGTGAAGTCAGACTAAGTGAATTATTATTTGAGGATTAGCTGCCTGAGAATTAACAGGGTTTTACCGCTCAGGAGATTATAGTTATTCTGAAGAACAAAATTAATACCCTTTCTTTCCCACATAAAAATCACATTTAACATGAATGTAAGGAACCGTGGGTTTACGTGATACTCTATCTTAAATCCATCAGAATTACCCAATCTACAGAGAACGAACAAAATGTCTTAAAAACATGCTTGCAGAAGCACGTGAAGCACTGGGATGCACGGTACTTATTTGACCCAGTCCCGATTCAAAACAGAAATACCCAGTCTTCCTTAACAATTAGTGGATGCAATTAATTTCTTTCGTAGTGCAAGTTATTACAAAAGCAGGGGAAAATGGCTGTCGAGACTCCTCATGCTGGGCAGGAGGTGGTTATTCAGTGCCTAGTGCTGGCTCTCCCAGGCTCATCTCCTCAGGCTCCTTCTGTAGCTGGTAGAAAGAGATGCACTCTCAAAGGGCAATTCAAAGAAGTTAAGCCAAGCTTACATTATGCTTAAATGCAAGTAATGCCAGATAATTATACAACCTGTTTATAATGCAGTTCTCTACTTTAGCCTTTCACAACCAGGTACGAGCTGGCAATACTCCCAGAGATCTTTCAAACCTACAGAAAATCCTACAATATAATTGCGGATTTGCTCATTATGCAAATGTATTTCTAATCATTTTTGAATTCTGTTCTGGTTTTGACCTCACTACTATAGCTTGGCAGAGAACTTCATAGGTTAATTATATGTTATGTAAGAAATAAGTGTTCCTTTTTTCTTTCTTTTTTTTTTTTTTTTTAAATGACTTATATCTTTCCATTCTATTTCATTTGATAATCACCTTCTTCTTAGGGTATTAAAATAAGACAAACAAGCACATTAATGACTTATGTAAGAAGAGCATTATAAGGAGTGGTACGAAACTTTCTCTTACTCTCAGCATTCTCCCTCTATAAAGGTAACAGCAAAGTAAGTACAGATCTTTCCTACTTTTTTTTTTTACTGACAGATATTTCTGCTGCCCATCTGCAGACAAAACTGAATGCATTACTCTAAGCAGGCATTAGACAATGAAATCCCAACATTTGACATTTTGATTTTGAAACTTTTGCTACAGTGAAGGTGACTTGCCAGAAGTAAGGTGGCTTTACAGCAACTCAACAATTTGCCTTCAAGCCAAACTAGCCTTTTGCATACAGACAAAAACCTCTTTCCGTAAGTCAGGAGCTGCTTTTGTTTTTAAGAGCAAAACACAAGCTGAATCAGGCTCCTGCTCTACATTCCCCTCAAATAGAGTTGGGCTCTCTGACTCTGGATTGCAGAGTTCCCAGACCAGTGATTCACTCACTGCCTTCTCGCAGCAGATCTGATCACCAAGCAGCCCTTCAGAAACATCCCCCTGAGGCTGTTTCTGCCACAGGCTTCAACACAGAGCCCACTGAGCTATGAGATGTCAGCCCACTTCAGCCTCCAGACTGCTTTTTCCACTCCTCCTCATGACTCTGATTTCCTGTGCTTCTTTACGTGCTGGCCAGTCACCAGCCCCTTTTTTGGACTGGTTTTGCCCAGACTATCTCCTGCTTGCCAACCTATACTCTTATCCTTTTAATACATCCTTCCAGAGGCAGCTCATCTCTGCTGGTCTCCTGTGTCACTTCCTTTTCTCCATGGAATGCTCTCTCCCCTTTCTCGCTACACACCAAGCGAAAAGAACTACAAGGAGCGTGTCAGTCCCTTTTAATATGCATTACCATCAAGCCTACACCTCTCATCTGCCTCCCCCAATAAACCAAACCAGTAAAGCTTTCAAATTCAGGAATGCCTGCGAGTTTCACAATTAGGCTTTCTGTACGCTACAATAAAAGTGACCACACTAACTTTCAGCTGCCACGAGGCTGCCCAATTACTCAGCCTGGCTGGTTGTGAATTTTTTGAAGGCTTCTTACACTGACTCTCAACAATTATCAAACAAAAGTTTTTTTCTGGAGCTTTGCGAGCTCTATTCAGGCTGTGAATGTGCTTTTATAAATAACGATAAAAAGTAACAACTAGGCTATTTCTTTTACGAGAAGCAAAACAAGGCAAATCAGGACCTTTTTTATGCTGCTTAAGGGAGGGACTCGACCTCTCATCAGCTTCAGAGGCAGTAAACGATGGAGCGTCTTAATTTGAGATGGATACTGCATTTTTCACATTACTCCTGCAAGACGCTAATGAGATGAACCAGCTGAAACACAGAGCTGGAGATCAGCTGGTTTCACTTCAGTACAAATAAACAGCTCAAGTTTTAAATCTCCAGTCTTGTGACAACATTTCATTAATTCTCCTTTCAAAAAGACTGCTTGTGGGAAAAAGATACTTAAATCTCTCAGAGTACGGAAAAGAGGTTTTGATAACAGTCTTTTAAAGGAGCCCAGACACGCAGCTCGACAAGGCAGCACGCTCTCCATCTTTTTCCCCCATGTCTTAACAACTGGCTTATCTAATAACAAACAGAACATTTATTCCTAGCAAATTCTCTTCTTTTAGTCACAACAGATTTTCACTTATGCTCAAAATTACTTGGTCTTTTCCATGACCCCTTCTCAATGGGCGATTTTCTCTAAGAATCTAAGGAAGGATAATTAATTTAATAGTACGCTCTTATCTGTGATTTTGCTCAGAGGCTTAAAGAAATTTGGTTTACTATACAGACGGTTTACTACTCGAAACATAATAATTTAGTTGTTTTATAACCACTTTAAAATTTACTGTTGCAATCAGTTTTATTGGCAGGGAAGACCAAGCGAATTACACGTACAGTTCTCAGAATCACCTCCTCGGTTCGCTTTCATCTGTACAATCCAACATTTGTTACCCCGCTATTCTCCAGGATAGCATCCAAATGAGATTTGCATGTTTTAGCCAACAGCTCAGCTGCTGCGTTTCTAAATTCCTCGCAACTTTTCAGCGAACATCAGCTAGTCCTTCAGGGGAAGCTCCACTTAGAGAAGCTTCAATAGCTACTCCAGCACCTTCCGTTTGACCCCTTCTCCGTCTCCTAAATAACCTCAGCTCACCACATGAATAGAATGGGCCTCTGTTAAATATTTCCTCAACATCCTCACTGAGGAAGATGGACATAAAGAAACTTTTAAGCCTCTGGATGATCTTGCCCTACTTAAGCACTTACTTCAGTCTATGAGGAAACAAAACCTTTACCAAGTCTGCTCTTACAAAACAGACAACCTATTCAAATACAATTGAAAAAGAATCAAATGGAGTTGCCTGTTTGGCACGTGTTTTGCATTTTATGATACAAAGGATCTCTATCCATCCAATGGCTTTGCTAGCACAATTTTTTCAGAAAGCACTTACTTACATAAAACAAAATTACAATCTCCTAACATTTATTTTTTGCCTGCCTGCTTCTATTTTTATTTCAATTTACGTTTTCTGAACCCCTTTTCTAATAATTGCTTTTGCCTTTAAAAGGAAACAGCTTTCCTATCTCTGATGTTCCTTTGTTTTTAAAGAACAAGCAAAATCCTAGCAATATTAACAAACAAGTCAGTTTTTAGTGGATGGTATTACAGTGCTGCTTTCTATGAAATCCCTCCTGCGAGATAAGAAATTTCATTATATTGCAGCATGCTATCATGTAGCAGGTCAAATATATTTACATTGCGAATCAACTCTTGTGCATTACTTAATCCCAAACTGCTAATAATTTCAGGTCATTTGTGCTTTAGGCACACAAACCTGTAGGGTTCTCTTCGATAAGACTTTTTTTAAACTTGTAAGCATTTGAAAAAAGATTATGTAAGAAATCAACCTCTGATGACTTTTAATGTGACTTGCACGTAATATTAAATACTCTGGCTTGGAAATAAGTATATATATTAAACTGAGCCAAATACAGAACAATGAAGAAAACAAAAATTAATACAGAACGCCGGCTATAAAGAAAAGCAAGTTACATCCACCTGTTCCCACCTGCCAAAATGTGTTTTCCCCTTTGATATTACCATCAGGAAAACAGAGCAACAGACTATATCAAGGAACTATTTTCAGAAAGCAAAAAGAACATGCCAGAAGATAACAGAAAATAGTTATCCACATCAGTAATGAAGCCAGAATGTCTTTTTGATCATATCACTTGAAACAAGGGAATATGATCAACAACTGGCAAATATGAATACATCTAAGGCCCCGTCCACTGTAGCTGATATTTAAGAAGTACTACTATGGTTTACCTCCCCTTCTCCCTGTGCTTTAAGTTTATTATAGCACAGTTCTTGTTGTTGTTATTTTTGTTTGTTTTAAATTAAAAAAAAATATATTTTCAGGTCTTCTATTGTGGATAAGTTTTCTGCAACTTTTACAGGAATTTTAAAAATCACATTTTATGGTCTCAAATTCAATTTTGTACCTCAAGATACAACTTGGAGAGACAGTACCTAAATGTAATCATCACTACATGAAGTACTTTCAACTCTTCACTTACTCCTTACATTACACCAAGTTTAAACAAGGGTTAATATGCTGCAATTAATTTCTTAGTATCCAGTATGTTACTATATAAACATCTTTTATTCCATTGTGTCTACAAAGTTTCCATATTTAATAAGTAAAGGATTTTGTGCTGAAAGCCCTGGTTAAGTGTTCTCCCCTCCAGACATTTCTCCCTGTGTCAGTCATGCACAGAGCACCTATGGCAAGGGTGTTCTCACCAGAGCTCTGCTCCCAAGCCAGCACTGTGCATGCATGTCCTCAAACACCAACACGTTTGAAAAGAAAGCAAAGGCTGATCAACCATTTGGTACGTGGCTGGGATAGCCTTGCTCGCAAATTGAAAAACAAATAGATATGGGTGACAGGAAAACAAAGTTATTATACATTATATTATATAGTAGTTATGTTTATAGAGTTACCATTTCCAGATACAGATACAGTCAGTAGTCCAAGCCCATGCGGAAACATTTCTTGATCTCTAAGTTACTGAAAAAGTCTGCCCTCAACTTTTTGCCAATGCTCATCTTTCTCGGCAGCTGTTAGCTGTGCATGTAAGCCTTCTGCCTTGCTGAATGAAGGTGCAGACAGGCTGAAGAGGGAGCTCTGAATCTCTCCTCAGTAAGCGCAGTGACAAGCAAAAGGCGCACCGCATCTCCCACTCCTGAGCTGCCTGCGAACTTGACAGGCCAAAGCACTGGCATAGTATGTCCCTTGAAAAATGATGATTACACGAGCCTCGGAAAAAATATGGATTTAAAGAACCCAAGTGAAATCGTGTAGGAAAAGACACGAGACCTGACCCCCACAGAGGTTAACAAGTATTTTTCAAAGGGTCAGTATTTCAGAATCTGGGTCCCTGAATATTGTTAGAAACTTTCATGAACGTTTTAAAACAGAACTCATGTTCATCCTTGTGAATAAAAGAAAGCCATTCGACCATGCAAGATGTCAACAAAAGTCTCCTTGACACGCAGATTCATGGCTATAGGCGCTGTCCACATTTAAAACTGCCCTAAAATCCTGCTTTAGCACCAAGTTAAAATCTCCGAGCCAGTTACCAGCCCTCAGTGGTCAGATGTGCCCTGTTTCTCCTCAGGCAGCAGCCTCCAGGCCCTGAGCGCCACCGCGCCTCCAGCCCTGCACCCACATGGAGCCTGGCCCCTGCCTCCGAGACCCTCACACCACAGTTACTGACACCCCACGGACTACTATGGCTAGCGATGAGAGCAAAAAAGGACAGGCACTGAAAGCTGCTTTAGGATTTTTGTAGTAAAAAAAACCTTTTTGCCACTCAACACCAACCACAAACCTCACCAATGAGGCGCTTGAGAAGCGGCGTACTACAGCAACCCGAACACACCACTGGGCTGCACAAATACACTTCCCATTACTCTCTCCAAAAGGGCTGCACACAAATTTCTGCTAAGCAGATTTGGAAGAGACACACCAGCTACGCTTCAAGAAAGAACTTTATGTCTCCAACAGTTTCTGTTAGGGTAAGTGTAACGCAAATGCACACGAACACCAGACACTGAAGCTATTTTTATACCGCTACAAGCAAGAACATATACATGGTCCCAATTTAAAAAGCTTTTAAACTCCTCGTTTTTATGAATGTGACAGATGTAGACAAGTCACTTGAAAATGAACATTACAGTATAAGACTTAGTATTTGAAAGACAATGAAATAAGCTTCCCACAGTTTTTTTTTTTCTTCTGTCTTTCCTAGGTAATTTTAAGCTGTTAGTTAGTCAATATGAAACCTTTAACTTATGATTTTGATTAACAGCAGGTACTTAAAATGCCTTAGATCGTGGAGGTACTTAACTAACCAAAAATATTCTGACTATGGCAAAGAAAACCCCACTGTAACAGATGGGTCTGAATTTACAGCCATTGTAATCCACACCTACAGATACAGCTCAGGTCACTGAGTACAGCAACACCAAGTTGTAAAATGTCGTGAAGTATTTTCTATTATTTAGTTCAATTTCTTACCATTATAAATACTTTACCTGGGTAATAGATATCTACATGTATGGAGTGCTATACTGTGATCAATATAATTCATCAAATCCCAGCACATTAGAGGCTGGTAACTCTCACAATCATGAATGGATGCAACTTTTTTGCATTTAACTCATTTATGTGGATGCAGTGAAAAAAAAAAGGTTATAAACATTTTTATCATTTCTATAACAACAAAAAGGTTGCTCAAAAGCACCACAATCAATTTGCTATATAACTCCAGACTAAACATTTTGGCATAAAATGTATTAAGATGGTAAAAATTTCAACAAGAATTCCAACACCAGAAAAACACAGATAACATTTCAACTAAAAGACTGTAAGCACAGTTAAGTACGGGAAACGGCAGTGAGTGCAATCCATAACATTCAGTAACCACCTGCTTACAATTTAAGGGACTTCCATGAACTGTACAGACATCTTATACAACTTCTTCCACAAATGGCATCAAATATAAGACACAGCTACAGACATCACGTATCCTAAATGGTCAATTCAATTTCTTAGTATTTTGGATTTCAAATAAAATTATTCCGAGGAAAGGAAATCTCTCCTAACACTACCTTAGGACTTTGCTATAGTCTACATAAGAAAGAATGTCAACAGCAAGCACAATGTGTGAATTTGCAAAAGTATTTCATTATCTGTCAGAATTCCTGCTAGCCTGTGTAAGTGTGAAGTCACCCTGCTTTTGAAGGAAAATAAATTACTTTCAGTAAGCTTCGTCTGAACCATACACAGTAAACTTTAAAATGGAATAAACTATCTTATGTTTAATGTATATTAAGACTGATACCATGGTGCATCAATACAGGATAGTTAAATATAGTAAACCCAGAATTTACAGTGAATTAGTCTTCCTGATTTTGCAGTGTGTAACACCATCAAGCTGTCTGCTTCTGAGAAGAGCTGACATTTCAAACTTGTCCATGTAACCAACACGTTACACTTCTGCCCACTAGCACACTCATATCCCACAGGTACTCCAACACGCCCACATACTCCAAAGGTTCATAAATAAACCTCTTTTAAGTAAAGACCAAAGTGGTATAGATGGCTGCCAGTTTTAATGGAAAATGAAGCCAGCCACTGAAATGCTTTTCCATTTTCAGCAGGTGCGTTTTAAATCTTTACACTTCCAACACTGTCCATGAAAAACTTCTTCAATACTTTAAGATGTTTAAGGATCTTGTTCTGATAAAATTTGTCCAGTGATAGCAGACTGCAGCAGTGTCTCACCAACAACCCACACACAGAACCGAAATTATGCAAACTTTACAGATGCTTTTTTATTGCTTTTCCTCTGGAAGAAAGGGGGAGCCCCACTGACATTTTTGGTGATTTAACAATACCGAGGTAAGAAATAAAGAGCAATTTCAAGGCTTGAAATCTGGTGCTTCTGCTACTCTGCTTTTTGGTAAGCCAGACCTAGGAAACCACTGCGAGCGCTAAGGAAGTACACTGAAGTTGAGTACTTGGAGCTAAAATGAGCCTAACCATTCCAGTGCTAACGTGTCTGTCAAGATGATGAGACTTTGGCGTCAGAGATGGACGCTGGCAGACTCAGCCACAGCAGTTTAAGATATCACAGCCCTTGGGTCTGCCAGCCTCCGCTGCCAGAGGCTACTGGCTCCTGCATAGGCGGCACAAACTGCTGCATTTCTATACCGCAATCACTGCCTGATGTCCTTGCCCGAGGACACTGCTAAGAAGGATCATCTCGAACTTCCACAGCCCAGTCTGCCGCACCGTGCGCCATCCCCCAATCCCAGCAACGACTGCCCCAGGGAAAAGGCCATACAGTTTGCAGTCCTTTCCAGGCTTCCTCATGGCTGGCTTCGCTTTTCACTTTTTCATTAAGCATCTGATGTAAAACAATCATGTTTACTGACTAAAGATAATAAGTGACAGTGACACACCTGCTAATCAGCTGGAATATAAGATGGACTAAGACTTA